>NC_056429.1:81899944-82002444 GCF_018296145.1 Oncorhynchus tshawytscha | reverse complement strand
CCCAACTAGACGGAACAGAGAACTACCCT
Organism: Oncorhynchus tshawytscha; assembly: GCF_018296145.1. Classification (NCBI taxonomy): domain Eukaryota; kingdom Metazoa; phylum Chordata; class Actinopteri; order Salmoniformes; family Salmonidae; genus Oncorhynchus; species Oncorhynchus tshawytscha. Next base: position 82,002,415 of record NC_056429.1, on the reverse strand, counting down.
CACGGATGCACTCACACTGAACAGTGTGCAGTGTGCCGATGCAACATGCCGATGACTGTATCACTTCATCAGAAGCACGTGATCAATGATGTCCGAAGCTTTGTTTTCATCGAACAACCATGTGATTGGTTTGGTAGGAGACAAAAACGCTACGCTTGTCACGTACTACCGCACGGCAAGCATTACCGGAGCGTCAAGTCTAGGTCCAAAAGGCTTCTTAACAGCTTCTACCCCCAAGCCATAAAACTGCTGAACAGCTAATCAAATGGCTACCTGGACTATTTGCATTGACATTGACGTTTTAAATGAATGATGATTGAATTTTGAGTTCTGTGACATTTTACCTGTAAAGAATGTTTTAAAAAAATGTATAAAATGACCTTAAACCTAAAAATGGTTGAGCATTTTGCCACTTCCTTTTGGTCGGTTTTGCCCCTTAGTTGCTGCCACTTTGGAACCCTTTTTAAGGCCTCTAGAAGTCAGTGATAGAAAACACCAAATATTAATTAACCTGCTGTAATGTGCAAACACTTTACCTAGCAGCCAACCTACTTGCACCAAACCCTTGTAATTACAGTAAAATACTATGAAATACAAACCCCTTACCTCAATTAATTTCATTCAGCCATTAATTAATACCGATTATGGTAGCATTTACTTTTTTACAGTATAATACAGTCAATTTAATGGTATTGTACTGTTTGTCAACATACTCTGTTTTTCTGATATTTGGCTTTCATCTGACATCCAAACGGATTATATACAACCAGTGGGTTTTACAGTTTTTCTAGTGGATAGATAGCAAGCTCTCTCTGACAAGAACAAAGGTGGAGGGCTCTGCTTTATGACCGACAACATGTGTTGAGATGGGGGACAAGAACAGGAACTTGCAAGCTTCTTTTCTCCCGACTTGGAACACTTTTTACCTTTTACTTTTTATCTTCTGAGAGAATCCTCAGGGATTATCACCATGACTGTGTACATCCCACACCAAGCCGACACCAGAAATGCTCTCAAAGATCTTTATTGGATCCTGAACAAACTGGAGACTGCATTCCAGGAGGCAGCACTCATTATCACTGGGGACTTTAACAAAAGTAATTTGAGGACGTCGCTCTCGAATTATCAACACATTGACTGTCTAACTTGCAACATTAGTTTTTTACATTTTACTAGGCAAGTCAGTTAAGAACAAATACTTATTTCCAATGGAGAGAAGGGTTAAGTGACTGTTCAGGGGCAGAACAACAGATTTGTACCTTGTCAGCTCGGGGATGTGAACTTGCAACCTTTACAGTTACTAGTCCAACACTCTGACCACTAGGCTACCCTGTCGCCCCAAAGGTCCTCTCCTGTATAAGGTCCTCTCCTGTAAATCTGACCACGACTCCATTTTGCCTACAAAAAAAGACTTGAGGGAAGTTCCAGTGGTCAGGTCTGTACAACGTGGGTCCGACCAATCAGAATCTATGCTCCAAAATGGTTTTGATCACGTGGACTCAAATAGGTTCCGGGTCGCCTCTGGGAATAACATCAATGAATACGCAGACTCAGTCACCGGATTCATGAATGCATAGACAAGACGTGATACTGTCTCTCCAAACTTACCCGAATAAAAAAATGTGGGTTGACGGCAGCCTTACAGGAAAGCTGAAGGAGAGAGATGCCGCTTATAAACAGGGAAAGGTGACCGGGGTCAATAGTATGGTTAAACAGTACAAATACAACCTACGCAGATCGATCAAGATGGCGAAACAAGTTTAGGGACAAAGTGGAGGAGAAATTCAGTGAGTCGGAGATCCTAACAATCACGGATTACAAAAAAAAAGTCAGCCACACCAACGCCACCCTAACAGATGAGCTAAACAACTTTTTCTCACGTTTCGAGCACAATGACAAATGAGCGGCCGAGGACAACGAGGGCTACATACTTACGGTCAGGGTTGGGTAGGTTACTTTCTAAATGTAATCCATTGCAGTTACTTGTTACCTGTCAAATATATTAATCACTAACATAATCTGATTACATTAAGTTACTTTTAGATTACTTTCCCCTTGAGAGGCATTAGGAGAAGACAAAAATATATGTTACCAATTGAACTACATCTATTGCAGGATAAATCAATGTTAAAATTAACATAGCTGGCCATATATGGATGTTACATTTTACTTTATGGGTTGGTTATGTAGGCTTCTTCAAACCCATCACTTTATACTAATATAATAATATGATTAAATAATACTTTACATTGAATACTTTACATTAAAAACTTTACATTAAAAACTATCACAATTCCAGTCATTCCAATAAATGTTATACCCCTTGATCTTCAAGAATAGGAAGTGTAGATTAGCCAAATTGTTTACCTGAGCATAACCCTGTTGTGGAATAATTCATACACAGGGACACTCAAAATCTTAAATTAATCATTGTTTATTGTCAGCGCCCTGGAGAGGTTCCAACCAATCAGGAGCTCATCCTGGGCAGACCCAGCAGTTGTCTTATATATGGCTATACACAGACAAGTTATATTTGCATGAGTTAGCATAATTAATGAATCATTACCGGTTTGTTTCATTCATGTGACCCACCAATACTGTTTCATAACATGTGACAGACCAACAACTCACAAGGCTTCTTTCTCTAAACTGAGACCTTGAAACTGAGATTTCTTTCGTTCGTACTCAAAACAACGTCTGGGAGTACTGCCAAATTGCAGCTACTGATAAGTTAGGATTTGTAAAGTCAGCCACTTGCATGAACACAGAAATTGGTTTATAGAACAGCACATGAATAGAACACATAAATTAGTTATAAGAAAAGCACAAACATTAAAATTCCCATTACAACCCCAAAACTGACTTAATAGCCAGCCCTACTCTGTTGATTATGATTTAGTTGTCATAGAGGACTGATTGGGCTCATTGATTCGAGTTGAAAATAAATGCTGCGCTCATGGAATGGCCTGCTTTGAGCACTACTGAAAAGTGCTATTTACCTGTGAAAATGAATGTCATATGCTGCATTTGTTATAGGCCTATTTTTTACCTTTTTGTTGGTGACACTTTGATATCTTGATAATATGCAGTTGTTTAAATGGCAAATCCACAGATGAAACAATAACAAAATGGTCGTCCAGACTCTGTTTTGGTAAAAAGCTGAGGGATGGGCCTGGAGAAATGTAACCACTCTCAGATGAATAGACAGAGCCATGGATGCTAAGGACCATCCATCCATGATATCAAAAGTATTGTTTTAACCATGTTATGAGGCTATACAGCGTTTGTTTAAATTAACAATGTTTACACAAACATCGGAGAAAAACAAGCTTAGATTCTGTGTTCACATGGAGTGTGACAGTTGATCAAAGCTCATGAGGCATTTATAAGTTATATTCTTCAAGAATCAATGGAGATATATATACACACACACACACACCGTTGTGTTGAAACGCAGTGCGATGTTTATTAACAGTGAGAATCGCAGAATGGTGAACTTACTAAACGACTGAGAGTTTGACTGTGTGATATTAGATTGCTTCTTGTGTAAATATTTTCTGTCTGGATTTTAATGATTTGTATGTACATACACACACACACACACACACACACACACACACACACACAGTCAAAAGTTTGGACACACCTGCTCATTCAAGGGTTTTCCTTTTTTTTATTACTATTTTCTACATTGTAGAATAAGAGTGAAGACATTAAAACTATGAAATAACACATATGGAATCATGTAGTAACCAAAAAATGTTTAAAAAATCAAAATATATTTGAGATTTGAGATTTTTCAAAGTAGCCACCCTTTGCCTTGATGACAGCTTTGCACACTCTTGCCATTCACTCAACCAGCTTCATGAGGTAGTCACCTGGAATGCATATCAATTAACAGCTGTGCCTTGTTAAAAGTTAATTTGTGGAATTTCTTTCCTTCTTCATGAATTTGAGCCAATCAGTTGTGTTGTGACAAGGTATACAGAAGATAGAGCTATTTGGTAAAAGACCAAGTCCATATTATTGCAAGAACAGCTCAAATAAGCAAAGAGAAATGACAGTTCATCAATACTTTAAGAGAAGAAGTCAATCTGGAAAATTTCAGTCGCAAAAACCATCAAGCACTGTGATGAAACTGGCTCTCATGAAGGCTGCAATGGAAAGGAAGACCCAGAGTTTCCTCTGCTGCAGATGATAAGTTCATCAGAGTTAAGGCACCTCAAATTGCAGGGAAAATAAATGCTTCACAGAGATTAATTAACAGACATATCTCAACATCAACTGTTCAGAGGAGACTGCGTGAATCAGGCCTTCATTATCGATTTGCTGCAAAGAAACCACTACTAAAGAAAACCAATAAGAATAAGAGACTTGCTTGGGCCAAGACACACAAGCAATGGACATTAGACCGGTGGAAATTTGTCCTTTGGTATGATGAGTCCAAATTTGGGATTTTTGGTTCCAACCGCCGTGTCTTTGTGAGACGCAGAGTAAATTAACGTCTGATCTCCACATGTGTGGTTCCCACCGTGAAGCATGGAAGAGGTGTGGGGGTGCTTTGCTGGTGACACTGTCTGATTTATTTAGAATTCAATGCACACTTAACCAGCATGGCGACCACAGCATTCTGCAGCAATATGCCATCCCATCTGGTTTGTGCTATATGGGCTATTATTTGTTTTTCAACAGGACAATGATCCAAAACACACCTCCAGGATGTGTAAGGGCTATTTGACCAAGAAGGAAAGTGATGGAGTGCTGCATCAGGTCACCTGGCCTCCACAATCACCCGAACTCATCCCAATTGAGATGGTTTGGGATGAGTTGGACGGCAGAGTGAAGGACAAGCATCCAATAAGTGCTCAGCATATGTGGGAACTCCTAAACTCAGCCAAAAAAAACATCCCTTTTTCAGGACCCTCTCTTTCAAAGATAATTTGTAAAAATCCAAATAACTTCACAGATCCTCATTGTAAAGGGTTTAAACACTATTTCCCATGCTTGTTCAATGAACCATAAACAAATAATGAACATGCACCAATGGAACGGTCGTTAAGACACTAAGAGCTTACAGACGGTAGGCAATTAAGGTCACAGTTATGAAAACATAAGACACTAAAGAGGCTTTTCTACTGACTCTGAAAAACACCAAAAGAAAGATGCCCAGGGTCCCTGCTCATCTGCGTGAATGTGCCTTAGGCATGCTGCAAGGAGGCATGAGGACTGCAGATGTGGCCAGGGCAATAAATTGCAATGTCCGTACTGTGAGAAGCCTAAGACAGCGCTACAGGGAGACAGGGCAGACAGCTGATCATCCTCACAGTGGCAGACCACGTGTAACACCTGCACAGGATCGGTACATCCGAACATCACACCTGCGGGACAGGTACAGGGTGGCAACAACAACTGCCCGAGTTACACCAGGAACGCACAATCCCTCCATCAGTTCTCAGACTGTCTGCAATAGGCTGAGAGCGGCTGGACTGAGGGCTTGTAGACCTGTGGTAAGGCAGGTCCTCACCAGACATCACCGGCAACAACTTTGCCTATGGGCACAAACCCACCGTCGCTGGACCGGACAGGACTGGCAAAAAGTGCTCTTCATTGACGAGTCACGGTTTTGTCTCAACAGGGGTGATGGTCGGATTCGTGTTTATCGTCGAAGGAATGAGCGTTAAACCGAGGCCTGTAAATCTGGAGCGGGATCGATTTGGAGGTGGAGGGTCTGTCATGGTCTGGGGCGATGTGTCACAACATCATCGGACTGAGCTTGTTGCCATTGCCAACAATCTCCACGTTGTGCGTTACAGGGAACACATTCTCCTCACCCATGTGGTACCCTCCCTGCAGGCTCATCCTGACATGACCCTCCAGCATGACAATGCCACCAGCCATACTGCTTGTTCTGTGCGTGATTTCCTGCGAGACAGGAATGTCAGTGATATGCCATGGCCAGTGAAGAGCCCGGATCTCAATCCCATTGAGCACATCTGGGACCTGTTGGATCGGAGGGTGAGGGCTAGGGCCATTCCCCCCAGAAATGTCCGGGAACTTGCAGGTGCCTTGGTGGAAGAGGGGGGTAACATCTCACAGCAAGAACTGGCAAATCTGGTGCAGTCCATTAGAGGGTGATGCACTGCAGTACTTAATGCAGCTGGTGGCAGCACCAGATACTGACTGTTACCTTTGATTTTGACCCCCCCCTTTGTTCAGGGACACATTATTCAATTTCTGTTAGTCACATGTCTGTGGAACTTGTTAAGTTTATGTCTCGGTTGTTGAATCTCGTTATGTTCATACAAATATTTACACATGTTACATTTGCTGGAAATAAACGCAGTTGACAGTGAGAGGACGTTTCTTTTTGCTGAGTTTATAAGACTTTTGGAAAAGCATTCCTCATGAAGCTGGTTGAGAGAATGCCAAGAGTGTGCAAAGCTGTCATCAAGGCAAAGGGTGGCTACTTTGAAGAATCTCAAATATAAAATATATTTTGATTTGTTTAACAATTTTTTGTTTAATACATGATTCCATATGTGTTGTTTCATAGGTTTGATGCCTTTCTTTTTTTTTTATAATGTAGAAAATAGTCAAAATAAAGGAAAACCCTTGGATGAGTAGGTGTGTCCAAACTTTTGACTGGTACTGTATATATTTTTATTATATATGTTTATTATATTGTTACTGTTTTATTTAACTTTGTCCTGCAGTGTTGGAGCTCGGAGCTCAATAATTTCATTGTACCCTGTAATTACACATGCAACCCTGTACATGTGACTATTAAACTCTTTAATTTAATCTTTGATACCATATTATATTACAGTAGGTGTAATATAATACGAAATACAGCATTTTACTCGCCACTGAGCTGCCTGTAAGAATCACTATAAAGGGGTTGCCATGAATTTGACAGTATCACATAAATCAAAACATAACAAGGTGGCAAATTGTAAGTCATCAGATTCTGAGAGACACCGTAACTAATATGTCACAGTCAGAGATACTATACCAGGTAGCCATACAAAATATATCATCCTCACATTAGAATCTAGTGTCTTTCTCCCATAAATCATTATAATCTGGAAAGTGTACACTACTGTAAGCCTAGGCTACAGTAGTTGTGAAAGTGATATGTGAAGCTTAAAGGCACTGCTTGAAAGGAGCTTCTTTTGGATGAAAAGAGGCCAGTGTTAATGTGCGTTTGGGCTAGGACTGAGGGAGTGGCTATACAGCATCTCTGCTGCTCTCTCTCTCGCACAGATAGGCCCATTCCTTTCACACTTTGCATGATGGTGCTCATCCATCACTTTTAGACAGCTACATCAGACCAACTACAAACATGCAAAGCCCAGCAATCTAAAATATGCTGATGCCATGTATATTGTACACACAAATGCAGACTACTTTAGCTATGCCACTGGTGCTAGTGTAGATTTTCCATCTAATGTTATGGGAATTCCCAGGCCAGAACATAGAATATCTGCATCCCAAATGGCACCCTATTCCCTATATAGTTCACTACCTTTGTAGTGATCAAATTAGTGCACTATGTAGGGAATAGGGTGCAGTTTAGGATACAGGCAGAATGTGCCGACAGAATGTGTGATGAAGTATACATGTCTGTCAGTTAGCCATGCAGTCAGTCACGTGAGAGAAATAACATGGGTCCATTTAATGCCTGTTTGTTTGTCTCTTTTAGGACAGGCGATGAATGATGAACAATACAGTTTGAATATAGTTGCACTGGGTTCACCTCTGACCCCTGACTAACATTCATCCCATCTGGATTTGATTTATTGAGCAGATTCATTATCCCATTTCTCCTCTTCCCCTTATTTTATTTGATCATTTTTTACTTAATTCTTTTCAATATTTCTGTCTACACATCTCTAGCTCATTGCTAATTTTTAAGTAAGGACTGGCGGCACCAGATGGATGATTCACAATGCAATGGAACTCAAAGTTTCCTGATCTTTAGGAGAAGTTATGGAGGGTTATCTTTGGCTGTATATCTGTGCTCTCTCTGGCAGGAAGTGCTCCCTCGGTGATGAAGGATTAACCAGCGCAGCTGTCTCCTGGCCCGGGATGATGCAGTGCACTGCTCCCCGACACGACAGCATCACTTAATCTTCATGTCTGCTCCTCCGCCGCGCCCGCACAGGACAAAGCCAATCAGCGTCACATGCAACGGGGATGGACCCTGCAGCTTGGCCCTGGAGTTTCTCACCCTCGCAGGACCATTAATCAACTTCAGACACACCGCTTCAGCCACCACCAATCTACCCCAGAGTTCACTACTGCTCCCTTCTCGCCAACCCAAAACCAAACCCACAGCTGATTCGGGTGGCCAGTGATGTATAGGACAAGGAAGAGGAGATTGGGGAGGGAGGCTGGCACACGCGAGAGAAAACACTTATCAGATTGCACATTATGCACGGCTTTGTGTTACCTTGAAGAGGGTGAGAGGAAAGAGAAGATCAAGAGGGGGTAATGAATGCACTCAAGCTCTGTTTCCTTTCAAGCCCACCCAGACCACCCATTTGTTTAAAGAGATATCCTCCTGCTCAATAATGCTGTTGAATTAAAGGATGGGGCAGATCTGGAATAATGATCTCTGCTCATTTAGATAAATTGCACTCTGGGAATCCATTTGTAAAGATCTGAATTCAGCTGGAGGCAGAAGAGGATACTTAATTTGTCCTGGGTAGCATCCCATTCCTACTCTCAGAATGAACTACTTGGGTTCATTATATTATACTGTGACTGATGCAACGTTTTACTGCAAAAATAAATGTTCCTATAGAAATATTTTGCAAATATGTTGAAGTGATACATATATGTTGTGTTTCAGAGCTGTGGGAAATGCATACTAACACCATGCTCCCTAGATTTAGATTGCATTCCTCATTACATAAAAATACACACAAAGAACTTTATAAGACATGTGATTCTGGTTTGACTTACTTTTACCAAAATACAATACCTATTTAAGTATCCTAATGTAAGACTTGTAATTCCCTGAAAGGTTGTGAGGTAAATCAAAGAACAGACCCACACGAGACCCCCTATACAATGTAATGGAGAAACTAAACGATATCCCTTCTCATCAAGGGCCATTTAAGAGAAATATACATCCAATATCAGCCTACTGACTGAGCTGGCTTTGGGCAAAACTATAAAGTAGGCTATAAGCCCATTTCATCTGTCAGGTTAAAGTACTGTACTTGCATCAAAGTACATATTATATTATATTGCCAGACCATGTTATAGTATACAGTAGCTTCAACACTCAATATCCCATTAAATGAAATCATTGAAAGTCTTCAACATCATCCGACTTACTCTGTTATACCCTTCCCATTGAAATATAAGGCGAGTCCCTCGCTAATGCAACCATCAACCCCATTCAGAAACAGATCATAAAGTGATGACACATTTATCATACCGTAATTAACAATGCTCTAGGATGAAATTAAATCAATATGCCCATCTAATATCATTTTCTGTAGTTATCCAAATCAAACATTTAAAAGCTCCCTCTGAAAAAAATACGACATGAATTGCTGTCACATTTCAGTTCACACATATTATCATATCAGACATCTCAGTTTTGATGACACAGGTACAGAGAGAGAGAGAGAGAGAGAGAGAGAGATTGAGAGAGAGAGAGAGAGAATGATGGAGTGACTAGAGTGAAGAGTAGTGTGGGGTAGTGACTGCTAATTAGCTAGTGACTACATCCCAAATAGCACACTATTTCCTATGAAGTGCACTACTTTTGACAAGGGCCCAAAGGTCTCTGGACAAAAGTAGTGCACTATATAGGAAATAGTGAACAGCTAGTATGATGGAGCAAGGCTAAGACAATGGGATAATAATGTGAAAATTGAATCTTTAAGACGAGAAGAGAACAATGCGAATTTGTCATCGCTAAATGAAGGCACACACACTAAGCAGTGAAATGATACTGCAGCCAATGTAGCAAAATGTGTGGAATTTTGAATTCCCATTATGGCTAAGAGGCAAAGAAACCCCCAAAAATAAGGGGCATAAAGGGGAAAACGTATTACTTGTAATTCCCTAACCGAAACCTGCTGTAGTATTCCTGCTGTGGGAGATGAAGTGAGAGTATTACACCTTTCATGTCATGAATAAGAATAATAGAATAAAAAACACATTATAAACTGGATGGTTCAAGCCCTGAATGCTGATTGGCTGACAGCCGTGGTATATCAGACCGTATTCCACAGGTATGACAAAACATGTATTTTACTGCTCTAATTACATTGGCAACCAGTTTATAATAGCAATAAGGCACCTCAGGGGTTTGTGATCTATGGCCAATATACCACAGCTAAGGGCTGTGTCCAGGCACTCCGCGTTGCGTCGTGGTTAAGAACAGCCCTAGCAATGGTATATTGGCCATATACCACGCCCCCTCGGGCCTTATTGCTTAAGTATAACTTATGACTTGTAATACCCTTACCAAAACACATCCTACGCTCTTAGAAAAAAGGTGCTATCTAGAATCTAAAAAGATTATTCGGCTGTCCCCCATAGAAGAACGGTTTCCACAGAGGGTTCTAAATGGAACCCAAAATGGTTATACCTGGACCCAAAAAAAGGTGCTCCTATGTGGACAGCCAAAGAACCCTTTTTTTCTAAGATTGTAGGGATCGTCTAGTCTTTAGCATGGGATATGAGACAAAAGGGAGGAGGAGGAGAGCGTTGATGGCTAGGCTGCAGACATGGCGAGCTGGGAGGAAAAAAGCCTAATGGCCATGATTAATGACAAAGGGCCAAAGGAGAGCTGGGACACAGGCTCTACATATATCATCCCTTCTCATGAGCCCCTGCTCCTCCATGGCCCCTTCTACTATCTCTCTGCAAACCAGCATAAAAAAAGCACCTCCTCTTTCTCTTCTAGTCAACAGTGAGAGAGAGAGAGAGAGAGAGAGAGAGAGAGAGAGAGAGAGAGAGAGAGAGAGAGATATAGAGAGAGAGAAGCAGCTTCTGTTTAACATACTTTATGGGCCATGGCAACCGGGCAGGTGATGGGAGAGCAAGAAAATTACATGTAAAATAAGACATTATGATATAAACGTGAGAGAAGATGTGTGATCGCTCATGTTTTTCATGAACTGAATAGATACTGCTCCCCCGACCATACTGAAGAAGTCCCATCTTCAAGGTCTAATCTGCCATATGGTCTTTATAGGATTCATGAAGAGATAGTAATGATAAATGGTAGTGCATGTATCTGCATAAGTAACTCACAGGGGGGCAACGTGGATGTTCTAGCAGCTGTAATGAACATTGTTTGCACCGAGGGGAAACTCCTTATTTACGAGCCTTGTAAATATTATGTGGCTATCATAATTCCTTCTCATCCCCTTTAAGATGGGCCATGTGAGAGGTACTCATATCTACACTGTTTTCTGTAAGTTTTCAGACCCCTTGACTTTTTCCACATTCTGCATTACAGCCTAATTCTTTCCAAATTAATCTACACACAATATCCAATAATGACAAAGCAAAATCAGGTTTATAGAAATGTTTGCTAATTTTTTTTAATAAAAAAAGCTGAAATATAACATGTACATAATTATTCAGACCCTTTACTCAGTACTTTGTTAAAGTACCTTTGGCAGCCATTACAGCCTTGAGTGTTCTTGGGTATGACGCTACAAGCCTGGCACACCTGTATTTGGGGAGTTTCTCCTATTCTTCTCTGCAGATCCTCTCAAGCTCTGTCAAGTTGGATGGGAAGCGTTGCTGCACAGCTATTTTCAGGGCACTCCAAAGATGTTAGATCGGCCTCTGGCTGGGCCACTCAAGGACATTCAGAGACATCTCGAAGCCACTCCTACGTTGTCTTGGCTGTGTGCTTAGGGTCGTTGTCCTGTTGCTCAGTTTGGCCAGGCGACCAGCTCAAGGAAGAGTCTTGGTGGTTCCAAACTTCTTCCATTTAAGAATGATGAAGGCCACTGTGTTCTTGGGGACCTTCAATTCTTCAGACATTTTTACTACCCTTCCCCAGATCTGTGCCTCGACACAATCCTGTCTTGGCGCTCTACGGACAATTCCGTTGACCTCATGGCTTGGTTTTTACTCTGACATGCACTGTCAACTGTGGGACCTTATATAGACAGGTGTGTGCCTTTCCAAATCATGTCCAATCAATTGAATTTACAACAGGTGGACTCCAATTAAGTTGTAGAAACATCTCAAGGATGATCAATGGAAACAGGATGCACTTGAGCTCAATTTCGAGTCTCATAGCAAAGGGTCTGAATACTTGTGTAAATAAGGTATTTTTGTTTTACATTTTTTATAAATTTGCAAAATGTTCAAAAAAATCTGTTTTCACTTTGTCATTTTGGGATATTGTGTGTAGATTGCTGAGGATTGTTATTTATTTATTCCATTTTAGAATGAGGCTGTAAAGTAACAAAATGTGGAAATAGTCAAGGGATCTGAATACTTTCCCGAAGGCACTGTATATGTACAAGTCTAAACATACTGCCATCTATTCTCACCAGGTTCACTTTGACAGTAAACAAGTTCTAAACACAGTTTCGTATACGACCAATTAATAGAGTATAGTCACAGGGGGCCTTATGACACACTACAGAACCTGTGATTTTAATTAGGATTCTAGTGAACAACAAGTCTGACTTAATTCAAATGAATTCCCCAATTAAAAGAATGAGCAGATTTAATTCATTACCAAACAAGACAGTAGCTACTAAAGGGGGAAAAAACAATGACTGTAAACTGAGTACCGTTCAAGCTCTGACGGGGAAAAAAACACATTTGCCTGGGTCTGTCTCCATCTTTCTCCCCACAGGGCTACTGTAAGGCTAGCCCAGGCATGACCCCTACTACCATACCCCTTATAGCTCCCCACAGAACTCTAGGAACAACGTGCAAATGTATAACAAAATGGCTCGTCTTTCACAGCGAAGCACTAAGTCAATTTTACGACCTGCACAACTGAACAGTTTTCAGCAATTAAATGTGACAAGCACCTTTTTATTTTGGCCTCACAGCTTTATGTACGTACCCTGTAACAGCAAATAAAGTGAGGAGAATTAACAGCTATACGACTGGATCAATAGCTACCAGACTGACGACACATTGGAAAGTAAATAGTATATCTCAGCGGTAGGTCAGGCTGTCCCTTTTGTTAATGAGGTTTATGTTACCACTCCTTTATGTTAGTTTACAACTTGAGAGGCTTATTCATATAATAAGAAGGGCAGATATTTTTTTAAATGTCTGTTATTTACAAATATAAAGATAATGTTGGGAAACAACTTGCAGGTTCCCACCATAGAATTATACACTCAGTGGCCAGATTATGAGGTACACCACCCCGTTCACGAAAATGGTTCGCTCCGACAGACAGTGAGTCACGTGGCCGTGGCTTGTTATATAAAGCAGGCAGGCATTCAGTTACTGTTCGATTGAATGTTAGGATGGGCAAAACAAGTACCTACGCAACTTTGAGCATGGTATGATCGTCTGTGTCAGGTGCGCCGGTTCTAGTATCTCAGAAAGGTCCGGCCTCCTGGGCTTTTCACGCATTAAAGTGTCTAGGGTTTACCAAGAATGGTGTTTACAAACCGGTACTAGATGGGTGTACCTAAAAAACTGGCCACTGAGTGTATATATATTTTTAGTAAAACCTTAGTGACACGCCTTACAATACCGTAGAGAGAGAGAGAGAGAGAGAGAGAGAGAGAGAGAGAGAGAGAGAAGGAAAACAAGTCAAATCTTTGTCCTCCCAACCGTTTTAGAAAGTGTTATTTGCCATGGGGTGCCGAGTATAATTAATATCTCACCGTAGACAGGGGTTGTCATTTTTCAAATAATTTCCCTGGAAATGTTCTACACCTCTTAATGGCCCTGCTAATGCTGTAGCTGTCATGTTTTGGACAGCTGCACTTTTACAAGACAAACTCAGCTGTGCCATGAGGGCCTCTCTGTGGACTCCCTAACTCGGAGAGCTCAGAATCTGTCCCTGCCAGCTGGTGATGGCCATGGCACTATGAACATTTGATTAATTCTTACCTTGTGTTCACAACCAGCGGGGAGTCACCTAGCTTCAAATGCCATGCCGTCCGCTCCCCAAACACCTCATATTTTTCCTTCCTATTTGCTGATGGATGGTAGAGCAGCCAAATGGGCTTAGGAAGGAAACAAATGAAAGTATAGGACTAATTAAAGATGGCTTTGGAGGGACCAGAGGGGCCAGAGGCAGTGAGGTGAGGATATTTGGTGGCCAAGCCAGGAGGCTGTATTTAGCTGACATCTAGAGGAGAATATGAAGCTGTCCATATTCAATACTACTTACATGAATGTGGTGAGAGCACTGCTGAGATTATTTCAAACAATGGAAAACTTTACCTAGATGCAATTTCAGCTATTCACAGGCAATGCAATCAAAGTAGGTTAAATAAAAGACTGAAATGCTAACTAGCTAGCACCTAATGTCATTTGCTAACACCTGCCGAATACCTGCCCTCGCCGTTGTTAACAGACCTGCAGGGAAAAAGGGCGCTGTCTACCGGTGTCCTAGCTATCGCTAGCTAGCTAGCTACCTATCCTGCCTCCCATGTACCAGAGTCCTAGGTGAAGGACACTGTCTTCTTCTTTACAGTTTTATAGCAGACTACACGTATTGGTATGGGTATTAAAACAAAAAATATTTCATTGCGGGAACATCCCACTCCTTCAGTCACAATTCAAATCCAATCCCTAAACAGGCTTGGGTGCCTGTGATGACGAAGCGTTCATAGACAGGATTAAAAAATCTAATTATATTTTATTTGTCACATGTTTCAAATACCTTACAGTGAAATGCTTACAATCACTTAACCAACTATTTATTTCACCTTTATCACCTAACAATGCAGATTCCTTGTAAAAAAAATAAAAAATAAACGCTCAGCCGCACTCACAATGATGCTTATTTTCTCAGGATTTCCTCTTCGGTTGCGATGTGCAGTTGATAACAAATGCAATAAACGCTACAAAGTCCACCTTCTTAACATGCAACATGTCAGGATCCCTTTGGTGACAAGGGAAATTATCTGGTGTCTCTACTCCTACTACCATTATTTCTTCAACTTCACTCCTTTCTTCCACTCTTCTCACCGCCTCCTGTTAGGAGACATTCAAGACAGCCCTTAATCTGGCCACCTCCGTCTCCTTCACCCTAACAGGACACAAGTTCACCAAATGCAGCATTTAGGCTGCTGGCAAGTTCACCCATCTACCACATTTGCAGATTATTTAGGCTCAGCTGGCAAATAGGGTTTTGGATATGATCCACCATCTCCCATCTACATACACTTGATGCATGATTAAATATTTTGGGCTCAGAGCTTGAAAGATACACAAAAAAACATAATACACCCACTTCTCATTGCTCTCATCCAACGCATCTACAATTTTTATAGGGACTTCAAACAAATCTCCCAGGTAACAACATAGATCCAAAACCCTTACTCCCTCCAAATAAGACTCAGAACTAGGCTTGGATTTAATAGATTCCACTACCACTTTACTTCTCTTATTCAATTTTGTGTTCTCCACTGGGATGCAATTCTTCTCACACTCATCTTCACTCGACACGCCATCTGATTCAAACATCCACTCCGCCATTTTCTCCAACCTCGCCTGAAGGACACCGTTGTCTACCGTTGTCGCCCCTGCCTCTTCTTCTGTGGGGTTAATCAGTGGTTGGCATCCAACGTTATGGTGCATTACCGCCCCCCTGCAGTTCTGGAGCACTCGCCTCCCACCTGTGTACTAATATGGTGTAATTGCAGACCGCAATTTGGAGCGTTTCTTGATGTGTGCATTCCTTGATATCAGGAAAGAGCCATTATTGGTACCTGTCATTGGTCAGTCCATTGATACCTGCCATTGTTCAGTTCCGGAGTTCTGAGACTGATGGTTTCTAAACACAGATGATTTGTTTACATAGCAGGTTAGGATAACTATCATGGCAGGTTAGTATAATTAACGTGGCATGTTAAGTGAATTAGTTTGACAGGTTAGGAGAATGAGGTTAAGGTTGGGAAAGGGTTAGGGTTAGGGTTGGTCTTAGCTACAATGCTACAGTTGTCAACAACTGTTGTAGACAACTGTTGTCCCCGACGCCAAAGAAACGACCACGGACCAATGGTGAGCGTCAATGGGTGTAGCTTGACATCAAGAAACGGCCATATCAGAAAACTAATTGTGGTCTGCAAATACACCCTTCTCCTGTGTACTGGAGTCCTAGATAACAAATGGACTGATAGAAGTATAAAGAGGCATTCCTGCAGATACAAGCATTCCCACTTGCAGGACCACCCCAAATAGAGAGAAATAGTCATGGCATATTTTGTAGGCACTAACTCTGCCATGGTTCATTGGACAAAGCCTATGGGGAAATTAGTTTTTGTAGGGTTTTTGGATAAATGCCGAAAATAAGGTCTGTGTGAAACACAGGCTTAAGAGATCTAATTTGTTTTGTTCTATGAGATAATCTTCATCAGCTAACATCACTCTGTGAATTTTTAACCATTATGTAATAAAAAAATGCACATAAAGCACATGAAGGCTTCATAATTCAGAAAGGTCATGTTAACTGACTGATGTTACCTCGTAGAACAACAAAATGTATAAAATCTCCTAAGCCTGTGGTATCCCTAAACCCTATTCTTTCCCCATTCATTTTCCCCATAGGTTTTACACATTTCTGATTTAAGACTACAAGCAGGCGAACTCTATAGAGTGACGTTAGCTGATGAAAATTACTGTGTCTCATAGAACAAAACTTATAAGATCTCCTAAGCCTGTGTTTACCACATACCTTATTTTCAGCATTTATCCAAAATTGTGGAAGGCATTATGGGTAAAATGTATTTAAAACCCTCATTTCCTGGGGTGTACTGTAATCATTAGTTCTATCAGTTTTGCAATGAAACCTAAAGTGTCTTTTGGACAAATTCAGGTAGGTCCCTCCCCGTTTCATTACCTTTTCTTCCATTTAAGAAACGTTTTGCAACAGCTCTATCAGCGTAATGAATACATCCCTGTTGTGGCCAGAAATGGAAGGTTGGGCTATACTTTATTACTGCTCATGTTGCTATCTGGTCTTTTTTCAGCAGGATTGAATGTTTGGAACGTTCAAATAGAAATAGGCTAAGTAGATCAAACATGCCTCTCTGACATGTAGAATAAGGAATCACATCGCCTATATTCATGGAATTTCTATCTGCAACCTTCAAAAACGTTTGTCACCTGAACATGGCCCTGCTTTGTCAGTGCTCTGACTTATGTTGCTATTAGTCCTGTTAAATATTTTGTAAAT
The DNA here is from genome assembly GCF_018296145.1 of Oncorhynchus tshawytscha. Classification (NCBI taxonomy): domain Eukaryota; kingdom Metazoa; phylum Chordata; class Actinopteri; order Salmoniformes; family Salmonidae; genus Oncorhynchus; species Oncorhynchus tshawytscha. Next base: position 81,985,041 of record NC_056429.1, on the reverse strand, counting down.
ATTATAAGTATGTTTAGTGCCTATTTATTCTCTTCTTACAGTAAATAAGTCACATATATCTAAAATATTTATTCTAAATCATGTGACAATAATAACAACAGCATTTAATAGTCCAAGAAGGTGAGAAGTCAGGCATTTTCACCCTTTAAACAAGTAATTTAGCTAAAGAGAACAAAGACATTCAACTGTGTGTTTCTCTGTGTAACATTTGAGTGTCCCAGCTATCTAGCTGTTTGTTTCTCCGTTTAACAGGTGAGTGCCCCAGCTATTTAGCTATTAATTTGTGTAGGGCCACCTGCTTTAATTGGTCTTAATCTGTAGTGAACAGCTTTGATCTCAGTGACAGGTTGACTGCATTAGCATGAGTGTGCTAGCTAATCCTTTGCTTAACCAGCGGTCTGTCCAATGATAACATGTCAGCAGAGGGATAAGCCTTGATCACACCAACCAGGTCTCTAAGCTTCTTTCTGAGAGAAGAAGGAAGGAAGGAAGGAAGGAAGGAAGGAAGGAAGGAAGGAAGGAAGGAAGGAAGGAAGGAAGGAAGGAAGGAAGGAAGGAAGGAAGGAAGGGATTGATGTACCTTGATGTTTTGGGGTATGTACGGCTTCAAACACAGATGGAGTGGTAGGAGAGGGTAGACGCTATTCCTGAGGTTCTGGGCCCATATTCACTAAATGCTGATCTAGGATCAGTTTAGCCTTTTAAATCATAATGGATAATGAAGATGATGGACCTGGTCCTATATCAGCACTCCTACTCGGAGACACTGTGTGCATATGAGCCCTGATATGCCGTACTAACAACGTAGACCTACAGTAGTTGGGATTGATGGACGTTGGGTGCCATTTGGGATGCAGCCTCAACATGATGGAAATAAAATCTTCATTATCTGGCCATTTGGGATGTAGACACACTTCACCACATGTCTAAACAATGACTTTATCTCTGTAGTGTCATCTGATTAGGAAATGGAGAAGGTTGCCTCCTAAATGGCACCCTGTATACTTTTGACCAGGCCCACAGTGCACTGTATGGGGAATAGTGTGCCATTTGGAACATAACCTAAGTGTTTGTTGAAGTTCTGTTATGAACTTTGGTTGAACTGCCATGAATTATGATAACAATCTCTGTGGAGAACAATGTCTGCTTTCAGTGAAAAGAGAGAGAAAATCGCATCTTGTGTGCATCTCAAATGATCATATCTCAACGATTGTCAATTTACTTTCACATGTTGTCTTATTATCTTATAATGCTGTCATGTTGTCTAATTTTCAAAATGTCTGAGGCTCAGAACTTTTGTTCATAGTGTTTTTGATTAATTGAATTGAATTTATAATAATTGTACATGAGTTAAAAAATAAATATTTATTTTGCTGCATTTCTAGGAGTCATTTACCATAAATGTCACTTTGCTTAGAGACTTTCTAACCTTTATCAGGTTTTGACTTAGCTTTACAATGCTGCACATTGTGTTATGGATGAATTTGGATGAATAAATTCAACCTCTTGATTTTTAGATATAACTCTAGTGGCAGTATTGGCTTGGGGAAAAACTACTGAAGAGTGAAGAAAACCCACAAAAAGGTTAAAGGGCCCAAACAGTCATTTTGATTCCCATGTAAAATAGCCTTTTGAGTGACTAAAACATCACCCTCAATATTTTTCTGGATACAAATGCTCAAAATCTTAGATATTTTTTTTCTTCTCTCATATCTAACTACCAGGAAGTCTGAAAAGAGACTGAGTGGTCTGGGAGCTACTAGGTTGAGATGGCGGGGAGGTCAACTTGACTGACATTCTTTGAAAATGCTTATGCCAAGCAACATGGACACAGTGTTGTAGTGAGATTATCTCAAGTAAATTTCTGATAAACACAGCGACTCAAACAACATTGAAATTGCATGCAACGTCCAATCCTGTCATACATCACATCATGGTTTCACAAATGACTTGCTTATCGAACTGTTTGGTTATTGTAACAGCATCAATATATAAATGTTGCCTATACAATTTAGCTAGCTAGCCCAAATGGAATTGTCTGCACTGTTTATCAAGTTAGTTCATCTTAGACAATTTTAGTTGAAACTTTGCAGGGTGAGGTCTAAGTATGTTACATATATGCAGTATATTGACTGTCAGAAAATGTTCACATATCATGACTATCAATAATGTCAAGAAGTTTGTACAAATATCCTGTTTGGCATGTCTCTTGATGTAATAACATGACAACTGCATCAGTGTTTTGGGCAACCCTTCCCCTGCTTTTGTTCCATTCTGACTGAAGACTTAGCTAGCCAGTAACTAGCTAATACCAGACACAGATGAAAGCAGAAACCTATAATTATATTTACCTCAGATGAATGGGGAAACCCATAGAGAATGATAGAGGCCTCTAGCGGACAGTAGGCTGTATTATCATAGGTAGTGTCATTGAGGGCTTCCACCATTTTAATGTTGTCACCTGGGTGGAACATGCAACTTCATTGGCTCATCCCTCCTGGTGACCATGTTGGAGTCATTTCTGAACAGGTCATCAGGAGGATCAGCCAATCTTGTGGAAGAAAATGTACTACTTCAAAATGTAGAAGTAGTCCATGCTGTCACAGATGCTATAATGGCACAAATACAAAGACGAGTCCTCTAGTCCTCTATCTCTTTGGGGAAAACTCTAATTATGTTTGCAGACACGCAGTCAAATTTTGGCACCAGTAGAACAGCTACCTATCTATGTAAACCACACCCCTCTACGAACACACCTTCTGCGATGTTGGCTACAAGGCGGTACTTTTTAAAATTAGGTAAGAGAATAAGAAGTTACCATTGGTGTATTAAAATGAGGCTTTTTGTGATGTCACAAAAATCCCTTAATAATCCTGCCTCCATCCCGCCTCCTGAATCCAAGTGTTTGGCATGGGGGAGTGGACCAGTAATTTTATGATCAAACTTGATTTAGAAGCAAAAGTCAATTTTCATACTTTTGTAGTCCTACTTTGATCTGGTTTCATCCAAATTTCATCACATTCCATGGAAATCATACATGTATAATCTACAATCAGTTCTGATACTTTAGCAGAGGCCTCTGTTGTATATGCCTGTACACTGAGTATACAAAACATTAGGAACCTCTTCCTAATAGTGAGTTGCCCCCCCATTCTGCCCTCAGAACAGCCTCAATTTGTTAGGGCATAGACACTACAAGGTGTCAAAAGCATTCCACAGGGATGCTGGCCCATGTTGAATCCAATGCTTCCCACAGTTGTGTCAAGTTGGCCTTTTGGTGGTGGACCATTCTTGATACACACAAGAAACTGTTGAGCAAGAAAAACCCAGCAGCATTGCAGTTCTTGACACACTCAAACCAGTGTGCCTGGCTCTTACTACCATTCCCTGTTCAAAGGCACTTAAGTCTTTTGTCTTGCCCGTTCACACTCTGAATGGCACACATACACAATCCATGTCTCAATTGTCTCAAGGATTAAAAATACTTCTTTAACCTGTCTCCTCCCCTTTATCTATACTGATTGAAGTGGATTTAACATCAATAAGGGACTATAGCTTTCACCTGGATTCACCTGGTTAGTCTATGTCATGGAAAGTGCAGGTGTTCTTAATGTTTCTCTGTCAGTTCATATAATAGTATTATTCGAGTGTGTCGTGGTGACATGAGGGTTAACAGTCCCAGTTATTACAGTAATGTCTATGTTTGGTTGTTACAGGATTCTTTGAAAAATCTAAGCCGTTACTTTAGAAGTAACTTTCCACCACTAATAACATAATTGCATTAAACTGAAACACTGCCCTCAAATCTTCCCTTCATGATAAATTCTCATATCACATGAAGTAATTGAGAAAGAGCTGCATACTGAGTGATACAAATTACCCTAATGATGGTATATTACACCACAGTTGTAAGGTTTGGCCAGTAGAGACATAATCTTCTGCGTGTTAGAAGAGAATATATGTCCCAAATGGAACCCTATTCCCTACACAGTGCACTACTTTCAACCAGGGCCCATAGGGTGCTGGTCAAAAGTAGTGCACTATTTAGGGTGCCATTTGGGACGCACACCATATCTAACGTGTCAAAGTGTCTGAGGCCAAGGATGCAGAGAGAGAATTAATAGCCGTCTGCCTCCATCCAAGGTCCTTTAGCAGTAAATTCAAGCAGAATCTACCTCTGATCTCAGCAGCGGTATGCGCCATGCCAAAACAGCCAGGCTTTGACAGATAGTCTTGCTGCTGTAATAACTTAAGCATGTTCCCTTTCTCAAACGAGGCCATGCTTCCCTACCAACCATGCCACACCACAAAATGGGAGCAAGGATTTGTTGAATTCTTTTCATTTCCCTCCATGAATATATCACAGTGTACAGTTTCCTCTTATTTTTGGCAGGTCTCTGTTGAAATAATATGTATAATTTCATAACACCGACATTCTGGCTGTGGCTGTAGTGCTTTGGTTTAGCCACTACTGTCATACACACGTTGAAGGAAATAAGAAGTGTGTGTTTTGGGGATTTTGAATAAGTGGTGCAGTATATTGTTAAGCGTAAATGTATAACACATGGGTTTGACTATGTGCATTAGAAGAGCTAACTAGGGCCTCCCTGGTGGTGCAGTGGTTAAGGGCGCTGTACTGCAGCGCCAGCTGTGCCATCAGAGACTCTGGGTTCGTGCCCAGGCTCTGTCGTGACCGGGAGGTCTGTGGGGCGACGCACAATTGGCCTAGCGTTGTTAGGGAGGGCTTGACCGGTAGGGATGTCCTTGTCTCAGTGATTCCTGTGGCAGGCCTGGCGCAGTGTGCACTAACCAAGGTTGCCAGGTGCACAGTGTTTTTCCTCCGACACATTGGTGCGGCTGGCTTCCGGGTTGGATGCGCGCGCTGTGTTAAGAAGCAGTGCGGCTTGGTTGGGTTGTATATCGGAGGACGCATGACTTTCAACCTTCGTCTCTCCCGAGCCCGTATAGGAGTTGTAGGGAAGACACAAGATAGTAGCCACTAAAAACAATTGGATACCACGAAGAAGGGGGTAAAATTCAACAAAAAACATGTTTTTTAATAACAAAATGTAGTATGTGGTTGTAGAGACTCAAAGCAGTTACGAGCTTGGCTAATCCTTTGGACAGACAGACAGACACACACGCACACACACACACACACAGCGCCTCTATCTTTGAACCCAGTGGGTAGCCCTGGGTAACCACAACAGGAAGAGATCTCACTGGGCCTTTCTTATTCTCTCCCAGGTGATAGAGCTACGTCCTGGTCAAAAGTACGGCACTATACAGGGAATAGGGTGCCATTTGGGACACACTGTGCCCTGCTGCCCTGCTGCCCTGCTGTTCCCCTTCCCTAGGACAGAGAGTCCCCTTCTCTGTGGTGGTTTGTGTTCTCTGGACCGTCAAAAGGCCTGGCAACTCAGCTTGTGACTGTCCAATTTTTTTTTAAATCTATGTCCCAAATGGCACCCTGTTCCCTATATAGCACACTACTTTTGACCAGAGTCCTACAGGCTCTGTTCAAAAGTAGCGCACTATAAAGGGAAAATGGTGCCATTTGGTACACAACCTTACTCTAGACTTCCACATCAAACAAACACTAACTCTGCCTCTCCTTTGCCTGCAAACCCCATTGGAAAGTTTAAAACCGCAGAGTGTTGCATGGGCTTATTTATTTATTTTCCACATATACAAATGTGTCAGCCATTTCTTCTGCAGACATTTGCTCATTACTGTAAGTAATTTATGGGCCTAGGTTGTATTTCAAGGGTCGCTTTTACGTTAGACTACACCTGGTTCTACCCAGTGTTTCTGGATCAAGTTGATTCCGCAGGCGGCTTCAGATGAATAACAAGGATAGACAAGTTAATGAAAGATCCTTACAGCGTACTCTTCAGTTCAGGCAGCTAGCACACAGCACACAACGTATGGATGGGCATGTCAGAGAGGTGGGGGAACGAACTTTCCCTGCTATGTGTGTACTGTGTGTCTCAGAAAGCATGCTACTGCAGCGACTTCAACACGGTTACTAATTCATTCATCCTGCCTTGAAATAGTGAAACATAGACATTCAAGAGTGGATGCTATGTGAAAATGTAAATAACCTTTTAGAGGAGCTTTGGGTCAGTATAGCATTTTTGGCATTTACTCTCCGGGCCATCATTCATCCCCCTGTCTGTCTGTCATATACAGAGAGCAGAGCGGGGCCTTGATCAGCAGAGAGAGAGAGCCCCTGTTGGCCCCTAGATGACCTGGACTCACTCAGTCAGACCAGCTGTGGTTCAGATGCCTTTCTCAGTGACTGACCTGGGTTCAAATACAATTTCAAATCATTCAAATACTTTGAGCCTGCCTAGATTGCCAAAAATGATGGGGTTACAGTTTTGGAACATTTATATTGGTTCATTTTATGCTAGGCAAGCTCAATCAAGCACAGATAAAAGTATTTGAAATGATTTCTAATAATATTTGAAACCAGGTCTGCTCTGTGACGTGTGGTTACATTCACATTACTGTAATAACTGGGACTGTTAACTCTTACGTCACCACGACAAACTTGATTAATCACTTTTATTTTCTGTTTATTGTCTATTTAAAAGCCTTCTGTTTTTGTCTTGGTGTACTCAATGTACCTTTCAGGTTCATATCTTTATAACAATGCAGCTACATAAAAAACAATTGTTGAGTCTTGTAAGGTTCTCTTTAGTTCTTGTCACACAATAGGCCTACATTTGAGCAATTCATCACCAGTTTCCAACCACACAGACACACACACATATACACACAGAAAGAGAGAGAGAAACCGACACACACACTCGGTTTTGTCGCTGCCACCTACACAAACACCTACCCTACAGACAACTTTGATCAAGTGATATAACTGTTTAATGTGGAGATATATTTTATTCCCTCCTAAAGGGTCTCATGGCAGTTGATCCTCCTTTACCTCTCCAATACACTGTAAGGGCATGTTTAACTCAAATACTTCTAGTAAGTTGAACTCAAAGTCAATGTAAAGTCATTATTAATTCAAATGTTTGTGGTACTGACTCAAAACTACACTGAACAATATATAAAGTGCTGGTCCCATGTTTCATGAGCTGAAATAAAAGATCCCAGAAATGTTCCATAAGGCACAAATATCTTATTTCTCTCAAATGTTGTGCACAAATGTGTTTACATCACTGTTAGTCAGAATTGTATCCTTTGTCAAGATAATCCACCTGACAGGTGTGGCATATTGAGAAGCTGATTAAACCGCATGTTCATTACACAGGTGCACCTTGTGCTGGAGACAAAAGGCCACTGAAATGTGCAGTTTTGTCACACAACACAATGCCACATATGTCTCAAGTTTTAAGGGAGTGTGCAATTGGCATCCTGACTGCAGGAATGTACTGCTGTTGCCAGATAATCTAATGTTCATTTCTGTACCACAAGCCACCTCCAATGGCGTTTTAGAGAATTTGGCAGTACATCCAGCCAGCCTCACAACTGCTGACCACATGTAACCACACCAGCCCAGGACCTCTACATCCGGTTTCAACACCTGCGGGGGAGTCAGAGGGGGAGTGGGTAGTGCTGAGGAGTATTTCTGTCTGTAATCATTCTGATTGGCTGGGCCTGGCTCCCCAAATGGTGGCGCTATGCCTTCCCAGGCCCACCCATGGCTACGCCCCTGCCCAGTCATGTGAAATCCATAGATTAAGGCCTAATTTATTTATTTCAATTGACTGATTTCCTTATATGGACTGTAACTCAGCAAAATCTTTGAAATTGTTGCATGTTGCGTTTATATTTTTGTTCAGTATAAATGAGAAGTCACATCAACTATTTTATAAAAAAATGTAAAAATCCCAGCAGGCTCTACTGCAGATAGATTTTTTTTTTTAAAGTTTTTAATATCTGTGTTTTTGCATATACATTGATTGATTGATCTTATTAATTTTATGCTACACAACAGTGGAGGCTGCTGAGGGGAGGATGGCTCATAATAATGGCTGGAATGGCACAAATGGAATGGCATCAAACACATGAAAACATGTTTGATGTATTTGATACCATTCCACCTAATCCGCTGCAGCCATTACCACGAGCCCGTCTTCCCCAATTACGGTCCCACTACATTTGACCAAGGCCCATATTCCCACTATACAGAGAATAGGGTGCCATTTGAGACGTAGCCTATGTGTGTAGATAGCAACTCTGGTGAGTAGAAGATCTCATCTTCTTCTGTAGCATCTGTGTCCTATCTGAATAATTAGCATGACTCCCATGCAGATGGTCACAGGATGCGACCACCAACCGACCACCTTTTATCGACCTGTTCCCATCAATCTACCAGTAAATAGCTCCTTTGACACCCTCCCTGCATTCTCAATTTCCAAGGGGCCTCACATGACTGATGCCACCATCTTGGAAATAACAGGAGGGGAATGGGGGTTTGAGAGGCGAGTACAATACACGGCCAAATGTTTTTCTTTTAACCGTCCCAAACCACTCAATGCCGCACACAGGCTTCATCACAAATGGCACTATATTTTCTATTTAGTGCACTACTTTTGAACAGGGTTCATAGGTCAAAGGTAGTGCACTATGTTATATTTTAGGAATAAGGTTCCATTTTGGGCTCAACCATAGACATACATCCTTAGATCCTGTTAGAACTTTTTACAAATTTCTGGCAGTACCATCCGTGAGTCATGAGTTACTCCTCTTGATATCATTCCTTTGAAATCTTAATGTCCAAATGCCTGCCCTTCTCCGTGGCCTCCCGTGCTACAACTAAATCAGATTTATAACTACTGTCAAAGGCAGGCATGACATGTCAATTAATCATCCCTTCATGAGTTTACATAGCCGGCATCTGGACTGCTGATCTGGCCCTAACAAGCATAGAGGTCTGCGAGCTGTCTTTTAAAGTCGATATGTTTCGTGGCTGCAGATTAATTACCTCTGTCATAGATATACACTATATCAAATCAAATCAAACTTTATTTGTCACATACACATGGTTAGCAGATGTTAATGCGAGTGTAGCGAAATGCTTGTGCTTCTAGTTCCGACAATGCAATAATAACCAACGAGTAATCTAACTAACAATTCCACAACTACTACCTTATACACACAAGTGTAAAGGGATAAAGAATAGGTACATAAAGATATATGAATGAGTGATGGTACAGAACGGCATAGGCAGGATGCAGTAGATGGTATTGAGTACAGTATATACATATGAGATGAGTAATGTAGGGTATGCAAACATAAAGTGGCATAGTTTAAAGTGGTTAGTGATACATGTATTACATAAAGATGGCAAGATGCAGTAGATGATATAGAGTACAGTATATACATATACATATGAGATGAGTAATGTAGGGTATGTAAACATTAAGTGGCATTGTTTAAAGTGGCTAGTGATAAAAAAATGTTTACATCAATGTACATCAATTTCCATTATTAAAGTGGCTGGAGTTGAGTCAGTATGTTGGCAGCAGCCACTATGTTGGTGGTGGCTGTTTAACAGTCTGATGGCCTTGAGATAGAAGCTGTTTTTCAGTCTCTCGGTCCCTTCTTTGATGCCACTGTACTGACCTCGCCTTCTGGATGATAGCGGGGTGAACAGGCAGTGGCTCGGGTGGTTGTTGTCCTTGATGATCTTTATGGCCTTCCTGTGACATCGGGTGGTGTAGGTGTCCTAGAGGGCAGGTAGTTTGCCGAATTTCTTCAGCCTCCTGAGGTTGAAGAGGCGCTGCTGCGCCTTCTTCACAATGCTGTATGTGTGGGTGGACCATTTCAGTTTGTCAGTGATGTGTACGTAGGAACCCAGGGTCTCGAGCTTGATGACGAGTTTAGAGGGTACTATGGTGTTAAATGCTGAGCTGTAGTCGATGAACAGCATTCTCACATAGGTATTCCTCTTGTCCAGATGGGTTAGGGCAGTGTGCAGTGTGGTTGCGATTGCGTCGTCTGTGGACCTATTGGGGCGGTAAGCAAATTGGAGTGGGTCTAGGGTGTCAGGTAGGGTGGTGATATGGTCCTTGACTAGTCTCTCAAAGCACTTCATGATGACGGAAGTGAGTGCTACGGAGCGGTAGTCATTTAGCTCAGTTACCTTAGCTTTCTTCGGAACAGGAACAATGGTGGCCCTCTTGAAGCATGTGAGAACAGCAGACTGGGATAAGGATTGATTGAATATGTCCGTAAACACACCAGCCAGCTTGTCTGCGCATGCTCTGAGGACAGGGTTGGGGATGGGGTCTGGGCCTGCAGCCTTGGGAGGGTTAACACGTTTAAATGTTTTACTCACGTCGGCTGCAGTGAAGAAGAGTCTGGTTTTGGTAGCGTCGTGTCAGTGGCACTGTATTGTCCTCAAAGCGAGCAAAAAAGTTATTTAGTCTGTCTGGGAGCAAGACAAAATTATGTGGACACCCCTTCAAAGTAATGGATTCGGCGGATTCGGATTCTGCTATTTCAGCCACAGGTGTTTAAAATCGAGCACAAACCCATGCAATCTCCACAGACAAACATTGGCAGTAGAATGGCATTACTGAAGAGCCCAGTGACTTTCAACGTGGCACCGTCATAGAATGCCACATTTCCAACAAGTCAGTTCATCAAATTTCTGCCCTGCTAGAGCTGCCCCGGTCAACTGTAAGTGCTGTTATTGTGAAGTGGAAATGTCTAGGAGCAACAAGACTCATCCATGAAGTGGTATGCCACACAAGCTCAAAGAACTGGACCACCGAGTACTGAATCAAATCAAATCAAAATCAAATCAAATGTTATTAGTCACATGTGCCAAATACAACAGGTATACCTTACAGTGAAATGCTTACTTACAAGCCCCTAAATGACAATGCAGTTTAAAAAATATGAATAAGAATAAGAAATGAGAGGAACAAGTAATTAAAGAGCAGCAATAAAATAACAATAGCGAGAATAAATACAGGGGCTACAGGTACAGAGTCAATGTGCGGGGGCACCAGTTAGTCGAGGTAATTGAGATAATATGTACATGGAGGTAGAGTATTAAAGTGACTATGCATAGATAATAACAGAGAGTAGCAATGATGTAAAAGAGGGGGTGGGGGGGTAGTCTGGGCAGTAATTTGATTAAATGTTCAGGAGTCTTATGGCTTGGGGGAAAGAATATGTTTAGAAGCCTCTTTGATCTCGACTTCGCGCTCCAGTACCACTTGCTGTGTGGTAGCAGCGAGAACAGTCTATGACTAGGGTGGCTAGAGTCTTTGACCATTTTTAGGTCCTTCCTCTGACACTGCCTGGTATAGAGGTCCTGGATGGCAGGAAGCTTGGCCCCAGGAAGATACTGAGTCGTACCCACTGTAGTGCCTTGCAATCGGAGGTCGAGCAGTTGCCATATCCGGCATTGATGAAGCCAGTCAGGATGCTCTCGATTGTGCAGCTGTAGAACCTTTTGAGGATCTGAGGACCCATGCCAAAATCTTTTCAGTCTCCTGAGGGGCAATATATTTTGTTGTGCCCTCTTCACGACTGTCTTGGTGTGCTTGGACCATGTTAGTTTGTTTGGGATGTGGACACTAAGGAACTTGAAGCTCTCAACCTGCTCCACTACAGCCCCGTCGATGAGAATGGGGCCCTGCTCGGTCCTCCTTTCCCTGTCGTCCACAATTGGCTCCTTTGTCTTGATCACGTTGAGGGAGAGGTTGTTGTCCTAGCACCACAAAGCCAGGTCTCTGACCTCCTCCCTATAGACTCTCTTGTCGTTGTCGGTGATAAGGCCTACCACTGTTGTGTCATCCGCAAACTTATTGATGGTATTGGAGTCGTGTCTGTCCATGCAGTCATGAGTGAACAGGGAGTACAGGAGGAGACTGAGCACGTACCCCTGAGGGGCCCTCGTGTTGAGGATCAGCGTGGCGGATGTGTTGTTACCAACCCTTACCACCTGGGGGCGGCCCATCAGGAAGTCCAGGATCCAGTTGCAGAGGGAGGTGTTTCGTCCCAGGATCCTTAGCTTATTGATGAGCTTTGAGGGCACTATGGTATTGAACGCTGAGCTGTAGTCAATGAATAACATTCTCACATAGGTGTTCCTTTTGTCCAGGTGGGAAAGGGCAGTGTGGAGTGCAATAGAGATTGCATCATCTGTGGATCTGTTAGGGCGGTATTGGAGTGGGTCTAGGGTTTCTGGGATAATTGTGTTGATGTGAGCCATGACCAGCCTTTCAAAGCTCTTCATGGCTACAGATGTGAGTGCTACGGGTTGGTAGTCATTTAGGCAGGTTAACTTAATGTTCTTGGGCATAGGGACTATGGTGGTCTTCTAGAAACATGTTGGTATTACAGACTCGGACAGGGAGAGGTTGAAAATGTCAGTGAAGACACTTGCCAGTTGGTCAGCGAATGCTCCCAGTACATGTCCTGGTAATCCGTCTGGCCCCACGACCTTGTGAATGTTGACCTGTTTAAAGGTCTTACTCGCATTGGCTGAGGTGAGCGTGTTCACACAGTCGTCCAGAACAGCTGGTGCTCTCATGCATGTTTCAGTGTTATTTGCCTCAAAACGAGCATAGAAGTAGTTTAGCTCATCTGGTAGGCTTGTGTCACTGGGCAGCTCTTGGCTGTGCTTCCCTTTGTAGTCTGTAATGGTTTGCAAGCCCTGCCACATTCGACGAGCATTGGAGCCGGTGTAGTACAATTTGATCTTAGTCCTGTATTAACGCTTTGCCTTTTTGATGGTTCGTCGGAGGGAAAAGCGAGATTTCTTATAAGCTTCTGTTTTAGAGTCCCGCTCCTTGAAAGCGTCACCTTTAACTCAGTGCGAATGTTGCCTGTAATCTATGACTTCTGGTTGGGGTATGTACGTAAGGTCACTGTGGGGACAATGTCATCGATGCACAAATTTTATGAAGCCAATGACTGATGTGGTGTTCTTATAAGCTTCAGGGTTAGAGTCCCACACCTTGAAAGCGGCAGCTCTACCTTTTAGCTCAGTGTGAATGTTGCCTGTAATCCATGGCTTCTGGTTAGGGTATGTACGTACAGTCACTGTGGGGACGACGTCCTCGATGCATTTATTGATAAAGCCAGTGACTGATGTGGTGTACTCCTCAATGCCATCGGAAGAATCCTGGAACATATTCCAGTCTGTGCTAGCAAAACAATCCTGTAGCTTAGCATCTTTTTCATCTGTGTCAGGACCCGGTTACGAACTCGGGTCTCCAGTGTTAGAAACAGTCACTTAGTAAACTGAGCCACTAATAGTCGGCAGAACCCAGAAGATGAGGCAGACACAGCAGTACTAGAGACGGTGATTTAATAAAGAAAAAGGAAAAGATCTTCAGGCAAAAATATAAATCCACAACGCCAAAAGTAATTCCAAGAGAAAAAATGTATATCCTCCAAGACAAGGAAAATCCACAAAGTGGTAAGAACAGCAGGGAAAAAACAAACCTCAAAAGAATACCTCAAGTTCACAGCATGGCTGGGGCTGGGTGCTAACATACAAACACAGAGCAAAGAACTGAGGAAAACTAAGGGTTTAAATACAATCAAGGGAAACGAGGCACAGGTGCAAATAATAACTGGGAACAAGGGAAAACAAAAGGGTCAAAAAGCACAATGTGGGCATCTAGTGACCAAAACCGGAACAACCCTGGTTAAATCCTGACAATCTGATCACTTTTTTATTGACCGACTCACTGGTGCTTCCTGCTTTAATTTTTGCTTGTAATCAGGAGGATAGAATTATGGTCAGATTTGCCAAATGGATGGCGAGGGAGCGCTTTGTACATGTCTCTGTGTGTGGAGTAAAGGTGGTCTTGATTTTTTTCCCCTCTGGTTGCACATTTAACATGCTGATAGAAATTTGGTTAAATGGATTTAAGTTTCCCTGCATTAAAGTCCCTGGTCAGTAAGAGTGCCACCTCTGGATGAGCGTTTTCCTGTTTGCTTATGGCGGAATACAGCTCATTGAGTGCGGTCTTAGTGCCAGCATCGGCCCGTGGTGGCATGTAGACAGCTACGAAAAATACAGATAAACTCGAGGTAGATAGTGTGATCTACAGCTTATCATGAAATACCTAAAGCGAGCAAAACCTTGAGACTTCCTTAGATATCATCCACCAGCTGTTGTTTACAAATATACATAGATCGCCACCCCTTGTCTTACCAGATGCCGCTATTCTATCCTGCCGATACAGCGTATAACCAGCCAGCTGTATGTTTATAATGTCATTGTTCATCCACAACTCCGTGAAGCATAAGATATTACAGTTTTGAATGTCCCGTTGGTAGTTTAATCTTCCTCGTAGGTTGTCGATTTTATTTTCCAAGATTGCATGTTAGCTAGTAGAATGGAAGGCAGTGGGGGTTTATTAGATCGCCTACGAATTATCAGAAGGCAGCCTGGCCGTCCTCTTTTTCTCTGTCTTCTCTTCACGCAAATGACGGGGATTTGGGGCTCATTAAAGGAAAGAAAAGCTTCTGCCAGTTCGTAGTGAGTAATCGCTGTTCTAATGTCCAGAAGTTATTTTTGGTCATAAGAGATGGTAGCAGCAACATTATGTACAGAATAAAATAAAATAAATGTTACAAACAATGCAACAAAAAAAAGTTGGTTAGAAGCATGTAAAACGTCAGCCATCCTCTCCAGCACCAGTATGCGCGTAGTGTGTTAGAATTGCCTGTCCTCGGTTGCTACACTCACTACTGAGTTTCAAACTGTCTCTGAAAGCAACTTCAACACAAGAACTGTTTATCGGGCGCTTCATGAAATGGGTTTCTATGGCCAAGCAGCCTCACCATGCGCAATGCCAAGCGTCGGCTAGAGTGGTGTAAAACTCGCCGCCATTGGACTCTGGAGCAGTAGAAACTTGTTTTCTGGAGTGATGAATTACGCTTCAACATCTGGTAGTCCGACGGACGAATTTGGTTTTGGAGAACGCTACCTGTCCCAATGCTTAGTGCCAACTGTAAAGCTTGGTGGAGGAATAATGGTCTGGGGTTATTTTTCATGGTTTGGGCTAGGCCCCTTAGTTCCAGTGAAGGGAAATAACGCTACAGCATACAATGACATTACAGATGATTCTGTGCTTCCAACTTTGTGGCAAAAGTTTGGGGAAGGCCCTTTCCTTTTGATTCACGGCATTGCCCCCGTGCACAAAACAAGCTCCATACAGAAATAGTTTGTCAAGATCAGTGTCGAAGAACTTGACTGGCCTGCACAGAACCCTGACATCAACCTCATAGATCACTTTTGAGATGTATTGGAACACCGACTTCGAGCAAGGCCTAATTGGCCAACATCAGTGTCTGACTTCACTTATGCTCTTGTGGCTAAATGGAAACAAGTCACTGCAGCAATGTTCCAACCTCTAGTGGAATACCTTCCCAGAAGAATGGGGGCCGTAACAAAGGGGGGACCAACTCCATATTAATGAAAGTAAAACATATATTTTATACTGTATGATGTCCAGTGTTTCCTATTCAACAAAACTCTATGAATGAGGCTTGAAATGACTTAAACTTAGCAAAAAAAGCAACGTCCCTTTTTCAGGACCCTGTCTTTCAAAGATAATTCGTAAAAATCCAAATAACTTCACAGATCTTCATTGTAAAGGGTTTTAACACTGTTTCCCATGCTTGTTCAATGAACCATAAACAATGAATGAACATGCACCTGTGGAACGGTCGTTAAGACACTAACAGCTTACAGTAGGCAATTAAGGTCACAGTTATGAAAACGTAGGACACTAAAAAGGCCTTTCTACTGACTCTGAAAAACACCAAAAGAAAGATGCCCAGGGTCCCTGCTCATCTGCGTGAACGTACTTTAGGCATGCTGCAAGGAGGCAAGAGGACTGCAGATATGACCAGGAAAATAAATTGCAATGGCCGTACTGTGAGGCAGCGCTACAGGGAGACAGGATGGACAGCTGATCGTCCTCGCAGTGGCAGACAATGTGTAACAACACCTGCACAAGATTGGTACATCCGAACATCACGATCTAGAAGAAAAAGAAACGCACACCTATTTAGACGAGGTGCTGGCTAGCGGAGTAGAAAATGTGAAAATAAAAGAGAGCTGCACACTCTAGGAGCTCAGATGCAAAAATCCAACTACCAACTACCAACGTCTCGACAGCCAAGCTGTCCTCATCAGGGTATACATCCGAACATCACACCTGCGGGACAGGTACAGGATGCCAACAACTGCCCGAGTTACACCACGAATGCACAATCCCTCCATCAGTGCTGTTGTCCGCAATAGGCTGAGTGAAGCTGGAATGCGGGCTTGTAGGTCTGTTATAAGGCAGGCAATAATGTTGCCTATGGGCACAAACCCACCGTCGCTGGACCAGACAGGACTGGCAAAAAGTGCTCTTCTCTGACGAGTCGCGGTTTTGTCTCACCAGGGGTGATGGTCGGATTCGCGTTTGGAGGTGGAGGGTCCGTCATGGTCTGGGGTGGTGTGTCACAACATCATCGGACTGAGCTTGTTGTCATTGCAGGCAATCTCAACACTGTGCATTACAGGGAAGACATTCTCCTCACTCATGTGGTACCCTTCCTGCAGGCTCATCCTGACATGACCCTCCAGCATGACAATGCCACCAGCCTGATCGTTCTGTGTGTGATTTCCTGTAAGACAGGAATGTTAGTGTTCTGCTATGGCCAGCGAAGAGCCCGGATCTCAATCCCATTGAGCACGTCTGGGACTTGTTGGATCAGAGTGTGAGAGCTAGGGCCATTCCCCCTATAAATGTCCGGGAACTTGGAGGTGCCTTGGTGGAAGAGGGGGGTAACATCTCACAGCAATAACTGGCAAATCTGGTGCAGTCCATGAGAGGGTGATGCACTGCAGTACTTAATGCAGCTGGTGGCAGCACCAGATACTGACTGTTACTTTTGATTTTGATTCCCCCTTTGTTCAGGGACACATTATTCCATTTATGTTAGTCACATGTCTGTGGAACTTGTTCAGTTTGTGTCTCAGTTGTTGAATCTTGTTATGTTCATACAAATATTTACACATGTTAAGTTTGCTGAGTTTATATGCTTCCTAAATATAGCACAATTAAATTATAAAACAGCTAACTATAGGATTTCACCTTCCTTATAACTATAAAATACATATTTCCATGTCTAGTGTTAGAGAAAATATGCATATTTTCTAAAGGTCTCTCTTGATTAAAACAACTGCCCCCATTCTCACATCGCTCTAGCTTGGCTTCCTGAACTCGTTAGTGACTTGTCTTTCATCTCATAATCATAGCTGCATGAAGTAGTTTCATCTTTATCTAATCAGGTAGGCTAGTTGAGAACAAGTTCTCATTTGCAACTGCGACCTGGCCAAGATAAAGCGTAGCAATTCGACACATACAACAACACAGAGTTACACATGGAATAAACAAAACATACAGTCAATAATACAGTAGAACAAAAGAAAACAAAAAGTCTATATACAGTGATGGCAAATGAGGTAAGTTAAGGAAATAAATAGGCCATGGTGGTGAAGTAATTAAAATATAGCAATTAAACACTGGAATGGTAGATCAGCCGAAGATGAATGTGCAGGTAGAGATACTGGGGTGCAAAGGAGCAAAATAAATAAATAAATACCAGTATGGGGATGAGGTAGGTAGATAGATGGTTGTTTACAGATAGGCTAAGTACAGGTGCAGTAATCTGTAAAATGCTCTGACAGCTTAAAGCTAGTGAGGGAGATGTGAGTCTCCAGCTTCAGAGATTTTTGCAATTCGCTCCAGTCATGGGCAGCAGAGAACTGGAAGGAAAGAAGACCAAAGTAGGAATTGGCTTTAGGGGTGACCAGTGAGATATACCTGCTGGAGCGCGTGCTACAAGTGGGTGCTGCTATGGTGACCAGTGAGCTGAGATAAGGTGGGGCTTTACCTAGCAGAGACTTGTAGATAACCTGTAGCCAGTGGGTTTGGCGACGAGTATGAAGCGAGGGCCAACCAACGAGAGCGTACAGGTCGCAATGGTGGGTAGTGTATGGGGCTTTGGTGACATAACGGATGGCACTGTGATAGACTGCATCCAGTTTGTTGAGTAGAGTGTTGG
This sequence comes from Oncorhynchus tshawytscha, assembly GCF_018296145.1. Taxonomy (NCBI): domain Eukaryota; kingdom Metazoa; phylum Chordata; class Actinopteri; order Salmoniformes; family Salmonidae; genus Oncorhynchus; species Oncorhynchus tshawytscha. The sequence continues at coordinate 81,966,972 of NC_056429.1, read as the reverse complement.
AGGCTATTTTATTGTTGACATCACCGAAGTCGAGGATCGGTAGGATGGTCAGTTTTACGAGGGTATGTTTGGCAGCATGAGTGAAGGATGCTTTGTTGCGATATAGGAAGCCGGTTCTAGATTTAATTTTAGATTGGAGATGCTTAATGTGAGTCTGGAAGGAGAGTTTACAGTCTAACCAGACACCCAGGTATTTGTAGTTGTCCACATATTCTAAGTCAGAGCCGTCCAGAGTAGTGATGCTGGACGGGCGAGCAGGTGCGGGCAGCGATCGATTGAAAAGCATGCATTTAGTTTTACTTGCGTTTAAGAGCAATTGGAGGCCACGGAAGGAGAGTTGTATGGCATTGAAGCTCGTCTGGAGGTTAGTTAACACAGTGTCCAAGGAGGGGCCAGAAGTATACAGAATCGTGTCGTCTGCATAGAGGTGGATCAGAGAATCACCAGCAGCAAGAGCAACATCATTGATGTATACAGAAAAGAGAGTCGGCCCGAGAATTGAACCCTGTGGCACACCCATAGAGACTGTCAGAGGTCTATGGTGTCTCAAAAAGGACAAACAGTACTATTGCAGCTTCTTTCTCATTTTTCAATCGAAGGTATTTTAAGGGAATATGCAAAGAGCACAATCGTTCGGTTCTTGGCTAGGCACCAGTCAAACTGAAGCATGCTGAGGGATTAAGAGGTTTTTATAGGGTTCTGGTCAAAAGTACTGCACTGCATCGGGAATAGGGTGCCATTTGGGATGTAGAGGAAGTCTTGTACTGTACTAACTGTCAATTATTTGTTGTAATGTTAATAGTTGCTCATTAAAGAGGCAATCTGCAGTTGCTACATCCATTTTTGGACTCATAAATATATTATGTGTACCCATTGATTCTGGATGACTATTACTTATTAATGCCTCATGAGCTTAGTTCAACTGTCCACCCCATCAGTACCCCAAATGCGAGATTGTTTTACTCCAATGTTGGTAAACAAAGAAAATGCAAACAAACACTGGCCGTGTTCAAATACTCATAATTACGTTCTAAATAGTAGGCATTTTGGGTATGCAAAAAAACATTTATTTATGGTATGTAAAATGTCAAACATTGAATATGCTATGCCAGGAAGTCATACTCATTTGGCTTTTCATTTAGTAAAATTCACTGCACACTACTGAGGAAGAGAATCAACTTTCGGGACCCACATGTGTTTGACAACAGCTGATAATCAGATTTGGTGACACACTATACCAAAATGAACGAATTGTGGGAATTAACACAATTCAGTATTGTACAGAACAAAAATATAAACGCAACATGTAAAGTGTTGGTACCTGACAGGTGTGGCATATCAAAAAGCTGATTACGTGGTCATTACACAGGTGCACCTTGTGCTGAGGACAATAAAAGGTCACTCTAAAATGAGGAGTTTTGTCACACAACACAAGGCCACAGATGTCTCAAGTTTTGAGGGAGCATGCAATTGGCATGCTGACTGCAGGAATGTCAACGAGAGCTGTTACCAGATAATTGAATGTTAATTTCTCTAACGTAAGCCGCCTCCAACGTCATTTTTGAGAATTTGGCAGTATCTCCAACCAGCCTCACAACCGCAGACCCCGTGTCACCACGCCAGCCCAAGACCTCCACATCTGGCTTCTTCACCTGCGGGATCATATGAGACCCAGCCATCCGGACAACTGATGAAACTGTGGGTTTGAACAACCAAAGAAATTCTGCACAAACTGTCAGAAACTGTTTCAGGGAGGTCATGCTCATCTGGGTGCTCGTAGCCCTCAACAGGATCTTGTCCTGACTGCAGTTCGGCGTTGCAACTGACTTCAGGCCCATAGTCGTGTCATTCATCCACTGCCATCACCTCATGTTTCATCATGATAATGCACTGAAAATGTCCCAGTTCTTCCATGGCCTGCATACTCATCAGACATGTCACTCATTGAGCATGTTTGGGATGCTCTGTATAAATGTGTACGACAGCGTGTTCCAGTTCCCGCCAATATCCAGCAACTTCGCACAGCCTTTGAAGAGGAGTGGGATAACATTCCACAGGCTACAATCAACAGCCTGATCAATTATATGCGAAGGAGATGTGTCGCGCCGCATGGGGTAAATCATGGTCACACCAGATACTGACTGGTTTTCTGATCCACACCCCTACAGTTTTTTTAAGGTATCTGTGACCAACAGATTCATATCTTTATTCCCAGTCATGTGAAATCCATAGATTAGGGCCTAATAAATTTATTTCAATTAATTGATTTCCTTAAATAAACTGTAAAACCTTTGAAATTGTTGCATGTTGTGTTTATATTTTTGTTTAGGGTAGATGACACATTCTCATTATGGGTGAGACTACTGTGTTAATATTTGTGGCTCACTGCATACACTTCTACTAAATAATATGTTCTAAATAGTATGTAGTATACACATCGTGCAGTTTTGGTAAATAGTAGGCAAGACAGACTTCAGACATGGCCACTCTATAATCTCAAAACATGGTTAAATGTTGAAAGACAAGACCACCAGGACTTCCTGTGCTCAACCGTGTCATTCCCAGCCACAGCCCCACCCCTCACTAACCTCCTCCCTCATCCCCATCCCATCACATGAATCCCAGCTGTCCAGCCAACCAGGTTGTACTCTCCTCTGCCTTCTGGTTGGAAGTCATGCTCCTGGTTGGAGGTCATGCTCCTCCTCTGCCTCCTGGTTGGAAGCAGGCTCCTCTGTCTCCTAGTTGGAGGTCATGCTCCTCTGCCGCTAGGTTGGAGTTCATACTCCTCATTTGCCTCCTGATTGGAGGTCATGCTCCTGGTTGGTGGTCATACTCCTCCTCTGTCTCCTGGTTGGAGGTCATGCTCCTCCTCTGTCTCCTGGTTGGAGGTCATGCTCCTCTTCTGCCTCCTGGTTGGAGGTCAGGCTCCTCCTCTGTCTCCTGGTTGGAGGTCATGCTCCTCCTCTGTCTCCTGGTTGGAGGTTAGGCTCCTCCTCTGTCTTCTGGTTGGAGGTCATGCTCCTCCTCTGCCTCCATTTTGGAGGTCATGCTCATGATGTGGCAAGTTACATTTTGCTTTTTGAAAGTTCTAAATCTTGAAAACTTGATTCATCATTGTGGGACTGTATGAACAGTGGAATAATGAAAAAAAAGATCAAAAGATTGTTTTTGAGTGGATTATTCCTTTAAGGGACTTGCAGATGGGGAACAGTTCCCCCGCACTAGATTTATTTTAATCTACTGTCTTGTGTAGTTGACTGTGCTAAATTAGCTAACTAGCTCTCCTGACTAACACAGAGGTCCAATACCAGGCAATGGCATTTTGTTGTCTTTCCTTATATTTTTTATTTGAATAATAAAACCACCAACAGTCTTCCTCATTGATGATGTGGGGGCTCAACTTTAAAGGGGCAATCAGTAATTGAAACAATAATAAACACATTTTCCTTGCCCCTGTTTCAGTAAATAGCTGAGGGATTATTAGGGCTGGAGAAATTGAACCATTCTCAGATTCATAGACAGAGCAATGGATGAAAGGACTGACCATCCATGATATTAAAATAATATGTTTTGAGGATATGCAGTATAGTGTTTGTTTACTTGTACTTTGTTTACAAAAAATGGAGTAAACGTATATTTCTTTTCTGATGTGGTACGACAGTTGAACTAAGCTCATGAGGCATTTGTAAGTAATATTAATTAAGAATCAATGGGTATATATAATTCATTTATTAGTCTAAAAATGTATATAGTAACTTGCCAACACCAAATGCCAGAATTGAATTTGTGTGAAGCACCACCAGCTCCTCCTCCTAGGGATCACCTACCTAACCCCTGCCAATGGCTCCCTCTCTTCACTCTCTCTTTGTGTGTGTGTTTGTGTGTGAGAGAGGGAGGGAGGCCCCAGAGAAAGGCTAGCTAGGCCCCTAGATAAAGCAACTACTACATTGTACAATTTTGTCATTTAGCAGACACTCTTATCCACTTATAATCCACTTACAATCAGTGACGACGGCACCTTAATAAAACACTTACTCAATCATTGTTTTAGACATAAATGTATGTACAGTAACTTAGAGAATACATCTCCATAGTTTGTGTTCCATTTCCAGAGGCAACCCCAAATGGCCGTGGTAAGCTTTAATTCCACGAGGATCTTCCTTTTGTATGAGCTATTAAAGAGAGGTTAAAGGAACACTCAAAGTGAAGATTACCAATGGAAATATAATGCATTGTACTTTCCTTGCAGACTACCTGGTAATAAGGACACAGAAGTCTGACTGAAGAAAATGTAAAGGTAGTATAGGTGTACATTAGACAAATTATCAGAGTCGTGTGTATAGGTGGCAGGGAAGTCAGGCGCAGGAGAATCAAACTTAATGAAATGGAGTCCTTTAATGACTGTAAACAAAACCTCTATCTCTGACAAAGACATGAGGGGAAACAGAGGGTTAAATACACAACAGGTAATGAATGGGATTGAAACCAGGTGTGTAGTAAGACAAGACAAAACCAATGGAAAATGAAAAATGGATCAATGATGGCTAGAAGACCGGTGACGTCGAGCGCCGAGCACTGCCCGAACAAGGAGAGGCTTCGGCTTCGGCAGAAGTTGTGACACAAATGCAGTAGGGTCACTGAGAAGCCAACTGAGATAAAAGTCAGAGGTATCTTGCCTTGTATCCTGATCCTTTTTACGATCCCCTTTAAATTAAACATTCTTTCCCATTTCCGTACACATACTGACACGCAATATGAACATTTGTGTTATTGAAATGTTATTGTTTCAATAAGTTCATCTCACTTTCTCCTGCTGCCATGCGGAGTTGTCTGTCTCTTATCTTCCATTTTGTTTCCATCTTGTCCACTTGTTTCAATATTTATAGGGCTTGCTCGTATGAATCTGCTGATTTAATAGATTCTCTGCATTTGTTGTCAATAATGTCCACATAAACCACATTCCACACTCCAGATTGTTGGAGGCATAGTCTACTATTAAATCATGCTAAATATCAATGACCCAAATTTCCCCATCATTCTGTTCTCACTCTCTCAACACACCTCCAATGACAGAACAGGAGACTGAGGAGGTGGAGAAGGGATTCAATTTTTATCCATCATGTAATCTAGAAACCCATAAACAAATATGGTATGTGTGTGCTGCTCAGCTAACATTTATGTTAAGACAGAAGAGTCATCCAAGTATGACCATGGTTTCTAACCAAATGGCACCCTATTCCCTACATAGTGCATTACTTTTAACCAGAGCCCTAATGGACCTGGTCAAAAGTAGTGCATTATATAGGGAAGTGGGTGCCATTTTGGATGTAGACATGTCTCTCACCAGGAACCAGGAGATAGTGCCAGCATCTGAAAGCTGGTCTTAGCACCATCCTACACTTCACTTCACAGGTCACTAACTGACAACACCCATGTAACCATAAACACACCACCAAATAAATACTGAAAATAAATTCCCATAATGAAATGTGTTGTGTCTTTGGCTATGCTGGATTAAGTGATATGACATGCTATTCTATAAAATAATTTCTCTGTAATTAATATTACCTGATTAAGCTAATCAGGTAGATAATTAACTAGAAAGTTGGGGCACCATGAAATAATGCTGTTATCTTCCGAATAAACTCTTAAAGACCTAGTAATCTTTTACATCAATGGCAGTCAATATTTAATCGTCACCTTATTTAGTCTCATCTGAAAGTTGTACATTCTTGGTTATCTTCACGAACCCTGGATAACAAGTTGAATCAGCAATACAAAATTTGGTTTAATTATTTATTTACCAAATACCTAACTAATCACACAGAATTACATATACATAGAATGGATCATACATTGATTACAAATTATGTCATAAAGAAAACGTCCCTGGTGGACGGAGCCGGCATGACAGCTGGTTACACAAAGAGAGGGGGCTTGGGTTTGAGTGAAAGAGCCGGAAGACTGAGGAACAAAGGGAGAAGCTATGATATCGTAAATACAGTATCTTCTGCATTCTAAATTACCATCCATTTGAAAAAGGAGAATGCAATAAATATTTACTCTGAGCTGCGCTTCGGTAGATGGGAGGCCGGGTGGTCCAGCATGGATCTCTGGTCCTCTGAAGAATATCTGGTGGTAGAATGGATACTTGGTAGTACCGTCATCGTGTGGTAGGATCTGTCCGTCCTCTCCTAGCCCACGTCTACAGTTGCTGCGCTGACGTAGCGGCTAGGAGGTATCACTTCTTTAGTGAATAAGAGTTCAAAGTTCATACCAAGTTGCCATACTTTAAGCTCATGCTATATTCTGACTGGTATAGTCGAAATGCATCCTTCCGGGGTGTAGGTAGTCACCTTCACATTGAAATTCGATGCTAATTTCATTAGGTTCTCTAAGGTTGGCTTAGTTCTGTAGGTGGTCTTTGTCCTTTCAACATGGGGACCTCAAGTCCACACGTCCTTGGAACAGCTTATTATCTGAGCCCTTTTAACGTAGGACTGTCGCCCTAACGTCCTCAGAACAGAAAGTTACATTTTCATCAAGGGCTTTATATAGTGGTAGGAGAGAGGGCATGTTTCATAGTTTACAACCAATGTCTCTTCACATGGGCGGGGCCACTTAGTCAGCAGAGCTTTAACCTTATGAAAACCCAATTCTCTCATTTGGAAGCTAAAATAACATTTAAGATTTTCACACATTGTTTCATATTTGAATATTTAAATTGCACAACCATTTTTGTGAATCTGATAACTAGAATGTGTAGACTTTCCAAGATACAGTTTATGTCGTCCTATCATCAGTAATAATGTCTCAGATGCCATCTGATCTGGCATCATATTCATTAAGAACCAACACATATTTTCAACTGGTTGGATTACTGAAATATGGTTCCTTTCCCCCCACCTTTTGATGTTCCCAGACTCTCTATGTTTAACAAAGGCTTTTCAACAGTCCTTCTGTAGTCAAGAGAGAGGAACGGGAGAAAGGTATTTATGGGGGGTCATAAACCTCACCCACAGGCCAACATCATGACAAATGCAACAATTTAACTGGGTGTTTAAGTATTCAATCATGTACGAGCACCACATTCTAGAGAGAATTATAAAGCATTAAGTGTTAAAACATTGCTTTATGAAACCAAACATGAAGTCTTGAGTATATGGTAAATAAATGGGTTCTCTGTAAAAAGCCCTTGAGAAAACTAACAATGCTTTCTTTCCACTCTTCTGCGTAGGAAATTAGGAACACTAATTGGAAAAGTGTCCATTTTGTCTAGCAAATCTCCATGGGAAAGATGTGATCTTTTCCCAAACGTACTTATAAACCACACACGAAGCAGAATGGATGTCAAAGAACCATGATAATTAACCAAGATAATTAAGCTATTGGTCTGTTCAAACCATGAAACCGTGAAAACTGCATGGCATGGCATTATAACATTTTGGGCCCGATGAGCCATGGTCAAAAGTTAGTGCTTTATATAGGGAATAGGATGCCATTTGGTATGATACCTGTGTGTGGTGGTGAGGGGTTTGGGACAGTTAAAAGAAAAGCATTTTGCCATGTGTTAAGTGAAAGCTATGAAGCAGCCTTTATTGTGATTATTAAAGTGGTCCCATTGAACTGTGCGTTAAACTGACAGACACCCCATTGGATTACAGTGAGCTATTCATCAACTACAGATTTTCTCAGAGAGATGGTTGTCATGTTAAGTCCTGCACTGCTTTAAAATTGCCTAAAATACTGTAGTGCACAACCCAGTCCTAAGCCCACAGTATCTGTCAATGTAGATGTAAAAGTTCTAATATATCACTAGTTATCTTGTTTTTCTACATGGTAAAATGACAGTTGGACAAACACTGTGCAATAATAATTCAGGGTTCAAATATACATGAAAGTTTATACGTTTGGCAATGGCCTGCATCTGAAATGGCACCATATTCCCTATATAGTGCACTACTTTTGACAGAGCCCTAAGCTAGCCCATGACTGTCTCCAGTCCTCTGTCTGCTGTCACTTCTCATTTCCAGATAGACTGCTCTCTCCTACTGCCTCCTACGCCAATAATAGCTCATCAAAAACAACATTTGGTCAGAAGTGGCACCCTATTCCCTTTATAGTGCAAAAGTAGTACACTAAATAGTGAATAAGGTGCCACTTCAGACGCATGCTACATCTCTACTTGGTACTGGAATAGAGGCAGCAGCATCCCCGATGGCCCATGTCTGTGCCACTCATTTGCCAATTAATTAAAGGGGTCCTCCTCATTCTGACACTTGCGACTTAAAAGAAACGTTCAAAAATTGTGATGAATCTGAGATGACAGATGAGTAAACTAGGCGCTGCATTGCAATAAACCATAATGTGCTTTAGATATTAATATCAACTGACACCACTGACAGGTCACACGAGGTTCAATTTCATTTGTCACTCTATCCCAGATGATCTTACTTTGTGTGAGTCCCAAATGGCTCCCTATTTAGTGCAATATTTTTGACCAGGCCCCATAGGACTCTGGGAAAAGTAGTGCACTATATAGGGAATATGCTTCCATTTGGGACGAAGCCTTATTTAATTTGTCACTCTATCCCAGACGATCTTACTTTGTCTTTTTGTTCTCTTTCCATCAGGGAAGTAACATCTCACATCCCAGAGGGACATTTAAAGCACTTTCATTTAAAATGCAAGATGGCATACGTGATATTTTCATTAAAATGCTAAATGCTTGCCATTACAGATGGATACAGGTAGTATACTATTATCTACTCAATACAGAATGAAATGAGCAGTATGTTGTCAAGTGCATCATTCTCTCACAATGGTAAAATTACTTTAAGAATGTACTGATGCAAGGAAAGACGATCCGCTTTATAAACAAACACAGAAATAACCACCAATCAAGGTATCTGACAAGTCAGGTCCCAGTCTGTTTGATCTGTCATTGTCACGCCAAACAATAACCATCGGAGTTAGAAAGACAGCTGTAACATTGCTGGGTCCAGGCTAGTATTTGTTCCCAAAGGAAAAATCCAAAAACAGCTGCACCTTGCTGCAAGGCAGCGTCCAACCCTGCCTTCCAGTTTTTGCCATCATAAATGCCTTTTATGCCTGGATGCCTGCCTGCCTGCTATCCTGTCCCCCACCCCGTGACACTAAGTCCTGATTGAAGCGCCCCTCCTGGTTATCCTTAATCCGGTCTGTGAAATGTGACAAGATCATTCTTCAGGACTACTTAAGGCTGAATAATCTGCCTATCACCGACAGTCATCCCAACCTGCACCACTCCTTCCACTGTCATAACATGCTACCTGCTACCTTTCCAGCCCGGCTCAACTCTCATAAATTAAATCTTAAATGAGTAAATAAATATGGGATCAGCAAACTAACAAACCATGCTTTACTCACTGAATTCAGCATGTGAACTGTACGGTAATATTGAATTACATTTGAATTACATTTGAAAATACATGGAATTACACATTTCAAAAGCAAGATGTTACTATTGGTGTCTTTGTGATCATTCCATGTAGTGTTGTTATTAAACTTATTATCAAATAATAGGGAAACCACCTAAAACTTGCCGATAAGGTTCCTTCAGTCCTTCAGAGTGAAGTATCACACACCATGGTGCCATGCCATCCATGCTTTGATGTCTAGAACTGAAGTCTTGATTCCATTTCATTTATCTTCTGTAAGACTATTAGGAGATCGGTCTTAAATGCGTCTTCCTGAAGTTTCCACAAAGTTCTAAGGGCAGTAATATGGCAGCTGTCAAATTGTGATGCACCAGCCGTACCACACATTCGTTCCAGTCCTAACAAGGAGGGGAGGTGAAGTCAGATCCAGTCAGATCCGTTCTATACCATGACTGCAGCTTGCCAAGTTCTTCCTCGTATACCTGGTGGCAAGAAGTGGACGACCGACAGACCGACACCATAATCTCCTCTCCAGGCTGTACTTCCGTCCAACCCACCCCAAGGCTCTTCCGACCACGGCTTTAGTTAATTGATGAGACACCATGAAAAATACCCTTCACCGAAATGTTCTAGGTTTTCACCTCAACTTTTCTAACTCTGTTGCAGTCATGTCATACTGACTACACCTCATCTCATGTTGTTTCACTTCTGAAAGGCATCATGAGAGACATCATGATATTTCACGTATGTCGGCTCTCTCCGAGTTAAGTTTTTACAAATTATGTCGGTGCTATTTAGAGGGTAAAAATCTTCCATGCACCGTGCAGACAGTTGAAAGGAATGTAATGAAGAGTATTCCTTCTAGGGATCGGAAATGTCCTGTCCTGAATGCATAAGATCTGTAATACTTTCTGACACATCCACCCAACCTTTTCCCTGACAGCTTCTGTGAGGGTTTCTATTTTGTATCTGTGGGTGCAGAACAGAAGAAAGCAGTCTAGTTCCTTGCCATTTAATAACGTTGAAAGGCATCTCTTAACTCGCAGCCTAATTCCCACACTTAAAGACAGGGATGTCTACCACAGGATGCAATAACATGCTATCAAGACCATCAGAGACTGCAATTTAGATCTGTCAGACAGCTAGCCAGGCAGGCAGCCACAGAGAGATTGCAAAGAGTTTCACATCTAGCTCATCAGTCAGAGGCACTTTTACAAGACCAATATAACTTAGCTCTATGATACAGCATGTAGCCCTCCTAAACGTTATTGTAGTCAGCATATACCCTCTTATAATGGTTACTGTAGTCAATACATATTATGTTGTTATTGTAGTTAGGCTTTACTGAGTTTATCCTCAGCCTATTGCCGGTTCATTCAAGACTGTAGTTCCATAAGCAAAGCATTGGCCTTAGACCCGTACAACATACTGACAAACATCAACCTTTGTTCTTGATGATCAAACAATGTATAATCTGGGAACATTCTACACCAACACATATATATATATTTTTAACTTTGACAGTGAATGTGTCGCAAATGGCACCCTATTTTCTATATACAGTACAGTAGTGTACTACTTTGACCGGGCTCTGGTAAAGTAGTACACTAATAGGGAATAGGGTGCAATTTGGGATGCACACCCTTACCAAATAAAAAACAGGTTTCTGGCAAACAGTTGTAGCAAATCTTTGGCCAATTTTCAGCATATAACCTCTACAGGATTGGTGGGTCCCCCTCAGGATGGTTAAACTAACGTAGTCTAATGCGATTAGCATGAGGTTGTAAGTAACAAGAAAACTTCCCAGGACATAAACATATGTGATATTGGCAGAAAGCTTAAATTCTTGTTAATCTAACTGTGCAGTCCAATTTACAGAAGCTATTACAGTAAAATAATACCATTGCTATTGTTTAATTAAGGAGAGTGCACAGTTGTGAACTTGAAAAGTTATTAATAAACCAATTAGGCACATTTGAGCAGTCTTGATATAACATTTTAAACAAAATTGCAATGGTTCATTGGATCAGTCTAAAACTGTGCACATACACTGCTGCCATCTAGTTGCCAAAATCTAAATTGCGCCAGGTTTGACCTTGTTCTGAACACCTCCAAAACAAAGGTCATGTGGTTTGGTAAGAAGAATGCCCCTCTCCCCACAAGTCTGATTACTACCTCAGAGGGTTTAGAGCTTTAGTTAGTCACCTCATACAAGTACTTGGAAGTATGGCTAGACAGTACACTGTCCTTCTCTCAGCACATATCAAAGCTGTAGGCTAAAGTTAAATCTAGACTTGGTTTCCTCTATCGCAACCACTCCTCTTTCACAACAGCTACCAAACTAACCCTGATTCAGATGACCATCCTATCCATGCTATATTACGGCGATATACAGTAATTTATAGATCGGCAGGTAAGGGTGCTTTCGAGCAACTAGATGTTCTTTACCATTCGGCCATCAGATTTGCCACCAATGCTCATTATAGGACACATCACTGCACTCTATACTCCTCTGTAAACTGGTCATCTCTGTATATCTGTCGCAAGACCCACTGGTTCATGCTTATTTATAAAACCCTCTTAGGCCTCACTCCCTCGTATGAGATATCTACTGCAGCCCTCATTCTCCACATACAACACCCATTCTGCCAGTCACATTCTGTTAAAGGTCCCCAAAGCACACACACATCCCTGGGTCGCTCCTAGTTTGCAGTTCGCTGCAGCAAGTGACTGGAACGAACTGCAACAAACACTCACACTGGACAGTTTTATCTCAATCTCTTCATTCAAAGACTCTATCATGGACACTCTTACTGACAGTTGTGGCTGCTTTGTGGGATGTATTGTTGTCTCTATCTTCTTGCCCTTTGTGCTGTTGTCTGTGCCCAATACTGTTTGTACCATGTTTTGTGCTGCTATCATGTTGTGTTGCAACCATTTTGTTGTTATGTTGTGTTGTTACCATGCTGTGTTGTCATGTGCTGCTGCCTTGCTATGTTGTTGTCTTAGGTCTCCCTTTATGTAGTGTTGTGTTGTCTCTCTTGTTGTGATGTGTGATTTTATTTATATTTGATTTATTTACATTTTTAATCTCAGCCCCCGTCCACCGCAGGAGGCCTTTTGCCTTTTGGTAGGCCGTCATTGTAAAAAATAATTTGTTCTTAACTGACTTGCCTAATTAAATAAAGGTTAAATAAAAAATATATATATTTATTTATTCATTTTACTCATGTATGCAAGAAGCCTTGACCTAGTGCACACATATTTCTCTGTCCTATGTTTTCTAGTTGAAAGATCTACTTTTTTACAAGGAATGAATGTATGGGACATATTCATGAGAATAATACTTGCATTTGCTTACCTTATCAACTGTGAAGACGATAACGTCAAAAAAGTGTTATGAGTGAGTGCACCAAAAACATCTTCCCAGGGTGTCCTCTTCCCAATGCAGCCTCTTCCATCCATCCCAAATCACACCCACAATGCACTAAATAGTACACTACTTTTGAACAGAGCCCTGCACTAAATAGGGAGTATAGTTTCAATGCTGCCATGGCTCCAAAGACACTGCAGTTCAGTTCATTAGCTAGGGCTGTTAATTTCCTGATAAGCACGCCACTCTGTGTGACACAGTAGGGTCACATACTTAACCATTATTAATGTGACAGGCCTCAGTGCAAACCCAATTAATTAAACAGGAGCAATCTCTATCCATACTCAGTCCCAGGCCCTGGAATGGATAACACTTAAGACCGCTTCCATGTGGCCAAGAGTCAGACCTGGATTCAAATACATTGAGCATTTGCTTTAGCCTGCCTACTGTGCCAGATTGGTAGGGCTTCCAGTTTTGGGAATATTCGATTGGCTCCCTTAATCCAGGCAAGCACAATCAAGCACAGCTAAAACCTTTTAAAGGGTGGCAGATAGCTTAGTTAAGAGTGTTGGGCAAGCAACTGAAAGGTTGCTGGTTCAAATCCCAGGGTTGACTTGGTGAAAAATCTGCCAATCTACCCTTGAGCAAGGCACTTAACCCTAGTTGCTTTGGGTAACAGCATCTGTAAAAATATAACTGTATTTGAAGTGTCTCTTAGGACTGCTTCTATGTGGCAAAGAGTTAAGGCCTATGTGTGCTCTACACTCACTGACAAGTCAGGAAAAGGGGTATGAAACAATAGCACCTTCCAACCATTATGATTCATCTCCCCTTTTAACCTGTCAGACCCAATAGTCCACCTTTCTCTCCATCTGCTGAGATGGTAACCAGCAAGCCTCTCTGCCACAACGTGAATATTCATGTCAAAGAAATGTCTTATTCTCCATTTGCTCAACATTATCATGTCACATTTAGCGATCTGATTATTTATACAGGCACAGCAAGGCTTAGATGAGCTAGTCAGGGGCTCTTATATGGCATCCTTCATTGAAATGACAGACACAGTATATTAAGATGATTCTAATGAATACTTTGGTTTTTGCATGATGGTTACAAACTGATACATTAGGCCTTGCTGCCACTTCCTAGATATTTCGAGGTGCCAGACAAAGACATGTTATTAGATAACATTACAGATAAAAGATGGTAGAGGCAAAAGCTACTTACATGAATAAAAACAGCAATTCAGAAGTAGATTAGTTTTTATTCATTGTGTAATTATTATGTACATAACGAACAATTGTCATTGGGATCGGTTGCATGCGTGTGTTTCGTTGCATGTTTTACGTTAACTGGAGAACAGAGACATGATGAGTTGAGAACAAATGAACCACTACTGTACTCATGAATAGTAAAAACTGCGGTAAATTATATTTGCACATATGTCTGTAGGGTCATGTACAATACACGACTACAGTCATAATAACCGCACCTGTCATATAAATTCTTATCTCCAATAAGTTCCCCTGTTAATTAAGAAAATTGTTAAAAATGTATCTTGTCTCTAGCATAGTGGAGGAGACAGTCCAACTCATAATGGAGGTTAAAAGGCTATATAATATAATGTAAGTTTATAATTTATTGCGTCACGTCTTCAAATTGCTCCTATACTGAAGGTCTCTGCGGTTTAGGTAATGTTTCCAAAACTAAATCGGAAAAAATAACTGAGAACCCAAATATTCACTATAGCTTATTCTGAGGGCAGTTTTAGCTGTTGAAATAGTGGAACATAAGCTACATCATATCAAAACAACACTATAAAGGCTTAGCAGCAATATGCGAGTTTTAGTTTATGAGAATTTTGAAATTAATTGAAATAATCAACATTGGACTTCAAAGCAACGTCAAATATAGCGGTCTTGTCAAATGAAATAAAACATTTACTCTAAAACAAATGCACAAAAAAAGCTTTCTGTAGACCTATATTGTAAGAGATAATCAGTTACCAATCATGTGTTGGTCTCCAACCACCGTGGCTGTCCTCAGAAAAGGGGTGAAAGATCTCCGATGGACCGTCTGTGCTGTAAATAATTATATTTGCATGTAGGGAGTGATTCATAAACATGTCACTAGTGTGAAATATGGGTAGGAATTCAAACGTTCTATTTTAAATGTCATGAATTATGGCAACAAAAAATGTGTTCCCGTTTAATGCCGAGTACTTGGTGTCTGGTGCAATGGGCTATCCATCACGCGGACAATAAAAGGAGTTTTGCCTGACGGTGGAAATTTATGGTCGCCCTTCTACGCCCTAATAACTCACGCGCTGTGTCGGGGGCCTGACAGCCATTGCTGAAAACAGCACCCCTGGTATCAATTTTTAAAAAATCCACTTGCATAATTTAAACTTTTATTCTGATCAGCAGGACGCTTAAATTAGGTGATATAGGCTATGACGTTTTGGAAATATAGGAATAATCCGATCTGAAAAAGGGGAATGAAATTAATGACTAAGTGTTTTTGAGCCGTTTAGCTTGTGGAATTGGTAAAATGTCACAAGCATCTTATCATGTGAGTGACTTGTTATGCAAGTTGTCGGGAAAACTATGCTAATAGGGGCGGGTTGCATTCATAATATCTTGTTTAGATGTGACAATTTATGTTCATCATAACTTTGATTGAGCAAATTGCGCACCTCAATCTAAATCGAATGTCAAACTACTGCTTTAGGGATTCCTTGTATCAAATCTTATCAAATGTATTTATATAGCCCTTCTTACATCAGCTGATATCTCAAAGTGCTGTACAGAAACCCAACCTAAAACCCCAAACAGCAAGCAATGCAGGTGTAGAAGCACGTAGGCCTCAGTTAAACTGAAAATAAGGAGTTTGATATTTTTGGGACTTTTGCATCAGTTCTTATTTTTTTAACCTTTTTGCACATAATGAATAAGACCAGCAAGAGTAGACTACATTTTACACTATTATAAAAAAAAAACTATGTAAATGACAGTCATTTGAACCACAGTCAATATAATCAAACATTGTAAACTTTTCAACTCAAAACCCCCCCAAAATATTATATATTTTTTAATCAACCCTAAATTACTGGCCCTTGGAGCTGCACTGCCTAATCGAATGTGTCAGCCTTGAGTGTTGGTGAAATATGATGACATGAGAGTTGTCTCCTTTAGGCTCAGGGATTGGTGTGAGTCCCAAGCAGCGCCCTGTTCCCTACATGTGCCTAGTACACTACTTTTGACCACAACCCATAAGGCTTTGGTCAAAAATAGTGTACTATAAACAAAAAATAAAAAAGGTTCTTGAGCGGTTCTTTGTCAGGGGTGAGGGTGATATGTGTAACAATTTTCTTTGCATACCAGGAAGGGTTCTTTACTGCTGTGATGGTTGTGAAGGACCATCCTGTTTTTTCCCTCTCCGCCATGTTTTCCTTTTCTGCCATGAAATGCTACACTGTTAAAAGGTTCCTGTAGTTTTACAGTATTCTACAGGCTACTGGTTGCAGTGCCAACTGTCAATGGAAGTGGTGTACCAAGTGGTTATGTTGTCAAAGGTTAACTGCTATTAACTTACTTGCAACTAGCTGCCTGTAAATCACTGTACTTTCAATTAACTTTTTTGATTACAAGTTATAGCCTAAAATTAGTTGACAACTACTAAGCATTATTTGTGATGAACACACTTGGGACTCAGCCGCACCTGGCCTCAACCTCTTAGTTTGCAGGAAACTGACCTTCCTGCCACACAATCAGACCAGTGAGCTTGACAGGTATCAGCCACAATAAGTTACTGTAAATGTTACAATAATCACAAGTTGACAGTAAATGACTTAAAAAATAAACATGAACTTCCTGGAAAACACACAGTAACCCCTAACAGTGCAGTTCTTGATTATCACAAGCTCTTACAAATACTGTAGAACTGGGAGTGGACAAATGTGGTGGTCAGTCTTCATCAATATAACAATAAAACAACTTAAACTGGTACAACACTTCCATTAACGGTTGGCACAAATACAATATATTTTAGACCATGCCCCCAAATATGCTATTGAGCCCCCACCAGCACATTGCCCCACCTACATTTCAAAGTGCAGTAATGATTGTACCTTAATATTTAATATATTGGGTAGAAAAAATACCTTTATACTACATTTTGCACACATTTATCCTTAAAGTTACTGACCAGTACCATGTGATTACCTAACAGTGTTTGCTATAAACACATCTGAAGTATCCTATACGTATAGCTGTAGAACTTATCATTGGTTCTACCTGGAACCAAAGTGATCTTCATGAGAGGGTTCTATATGGAACTCAAAAGAGTTCCCCTACTGGGACAAATCAAAGGGTTCTATGTGGCATCCAAAAGGGTTCCTCTATAGGGACAGATGACAAAACCCTGGAACCAGAGGGTTCTTCATGAGAGGGTTTTGTGTAGAACCCAATTGGGTTGCCCTACAGGAACAAAACAAAGAACCCCACGAGGATTCCTTGTGAGAGGGTTCTAAAAAAATCAAAGGGTTCTCTCAAAAGGGTTCCCTCATAGGGACAAATGTCTATTGGTTCTAATCTATTATCAATCTCTATCATATTAACAGACTTGATGGTGTAGTAGGAAAGTCAGGTCTCTGGCAACCAATAGGTTGTGACTTCAAATCCCACGAGAGGTTGACTCCCAAGTAGTGAGAATGCAGCAGCATACTATCCCTTACAGCAATAATACCTTAATCCAGCTCTAAACATATCGTAACTTCTTTATTGTATTTCCCCTGCAACCAGTAGCTGGGAAATGTTTAACAGTGTAATGAAGAACCCTCTGGTTGTAACAGTGTAATGAAGAACCCTCTGGTTCTAACATTCTAATAAAGAGCCATACAGATGGTTATACAA
Organism: Oncorhynchus tshawytscha; assembly: GCF_018296145.1. Classification (NCBI taxonomy): domain Eukaryota; kingdom Metazoa; phylum Chordata; class Actinopteri; order Salmoniformes; family Salmonidae; genus Oncorhynchus; species Oncorhynchus tshawytscha. The sequence goes on along the minus strand of NC_056429.1, from coordinate 81,949,267 downwards.
AGGGATATTCAAAGAACCAATATAAAACAGTACTCCACAGATCGAGAAAGGGTTACCTAAAGATGTATAGGGAATAGGGTTCCAGTTGGAACGTGACCTCAACAATTGGAAAGAGGATGAGGTGCACATTCTATCTCCTCTCATCCCTCCCTCTATCTCCTCTCTTTCTCGTTCACTGTGACTGCTACTGCTGCAGATTACCTGAATTTAGACAACTGACAAATAACTAGTATAGGGCAAAATGGACAGAAGACAGAGAGTGTGATTGAAAGAGGTGTTGGGAGGGGGTGGGGGGTAGTAAATTATATTGACAATGTGGGACATGCACATTCCACTGTAGTGCCACAACACACTGATGTCAGCAAGTGTTTGAAAGGAGAATAACTAACCATACTGAAAAGCCCCAAGCATTTATCTTCAACGTTTTATAAGCATAACTATGTGTTGGCAAATCCTATAACCTAGATGGACTATATGTTTTAGGACAATCAAATTACATTAGTGCAAATTCTGCTAGAATTTTGCCTAAAATAATATGACATATATTAACATTACATCTATTCTACATGCATAACATGTTTACAACACAACTTGCCATAAAACGTACAGACTCATATGTCCATGGTTTAAGTCATTCCTAGGATATCCTTTGAAAACAGTCTATCCCACCCATAATAGTCCTCCCATACACTCCCTACAGGTAAATGTGCGAACGCAACAAATAAATACAACAATAAAATAAGCCCCATCGAGTTGGCAAAATAATACAGTAAACCCATTTGAGGTGACGTCACATTCCATTGACCCTCCAATCACTTCAGGGGCTCATTTTATTGGAAGGCGGCAAAGGCTTTAATCTCGAGACTAATTCAGATGCTGATGAAGGGAGGAGAGCATAGGCTACTTCCGACGTAGAGAGAGCAAGCGCACAGACGTGCTACTGCCACTGCCACACTCACACACAGCGACACTGAGGAAGGAAGCATCCGAGCCACACATTCACTCCTGCTGCGATATGAACGGGATATGTTCTGATCTTCTCCGCCTCTAATAAGGATTATAAAAGTGTATCTATTTATTGGTTTTATTACGAACTGTGGTGCTATAGAATTACATTTTACTTTGATTAGATTTGTATTCCTAAAGAACAAATGTAGGCTGTTTTTCTTCCATCTCAATGAGAATTGGGTCATGATCACATCGCCCGCATTTTCTGTCCTGAGAAATAGTATCGTGATTCCGGTGTGGGAGAACAGTTATTCAGGGGAGAAGGGCGCACCGAGAATAAACAATCCATTTCTTCACCTCGTCTCTCCCTCAAACCCTTTACGGCAGGCTAATCGTATACCCATAAAGATTTTGAAAATGCTTACAGCACGTGGAGGACACATTTTGCACCCGGAGTACCTTCAACCTTTGCCATCAACTCCTATCAGTCCCATCGAGGTAAGCACTACGCTGGCCACAGGCTACGGGGGACGGGATAAAATAGGGATTGCAAAAGTGTGATTTTGGTCAGTTATTACTTTTGAGTGAATGTTTTTCTGTCTATGTTTTCAGATTTAAAAATATCGGTACTATTAGGCAATTTGAGTTGTACGTTTATTATCATATAGTTACTGTAAATTGAAAATCATTCCTAGAAAAAAGGTTCTGGATAGAATCCAAGAGCGTTATTTTGATTGCTTCATATATGGCACCCCTAAAGATTCTAACCTTTTGATCAGAACCCAAGGGGTTCTTCTTCGCTGAACCAAAATTGGTTCCATATAGGGTTCTATATGGAACAAATGTCGGTTCTATATAGAACCTTATTGGGTGCCATATATGAAGCAATCATAGAACCCTTGCTGGTTCTATCCAGAACCTATTTTTCTAAGACTGTGCAGATATATGGCTATGATAACCTTATACGCAATGCGTTAAACTCGTGCGTAATTAACAGAGTTCTCCAAGGGCACATAATACACTGTATAACAGGAACATATTGCTTGGTTTTGAAACACCCCATGTAAAAAACATTACAGTGAACTTGAATAATAAATATTATTTTATCTTATTTTGCAGCTGGATGCCAAGAAAAGTCCGTTGGCTCTCTTGGCACAGACCTGCTCACAAATCGGCAAACCAGACCCTCCGTCCTCTTCCAAACTCTCATCTGTAACCTCAAATGGATCTAGTGACAAAGAGACCAAATCCGGACCACTAAAAATGAGTGACATTGGAAATGAAGACAAATCTAGCTTCAAACCCTACTCCAAATCATCGGAGAAGAACAAGGACTCCTCGTCCAGCAGTGGTAGTCTGAGTGGAGATAAAGCTAGTTTCCGAGTGCCTAGCGCCACCTGCCAGCCGTTTACCCCCAGGACAGGCAGCCCCAGCTCCTGCCACTCTGTGTCTCCGCTGCCATCTGAGGGTAAGCAGGGAGACAAGGAGGAAAAGAATAAGGAATCTGATAGCAATAAAAACAGTACAATGGAGGGAAGCGGCAGTGGTAGTCACAGCCGGATATCTGGGATTAACGGTGAGGCTAACCAACACCAGGAGACCACCTCTGGATCAAAGGTTATCACATCAGACTCACTCACATCTGTCTCCTCTGCATCATCTGTTCAACTTCTGGGTTCAGGAGGACTCGTAGCGCCAGTCTCCCCCTATAAACCTGGGCACACCGTTTTCCCTCTACCGCCTGCTGGCATGTCCTACCCTGGAAGTTTAGCAGGTGCATACGCAGGCTATCCCCAACACTTTCTCCCTCACGGAATGACTTTAGACCCGACGAAATCTAGCAGTCAACTACTTAGTGCTCAGTTTGCCGCTGCCAGCCAACTTCAGTGTAATAAAGCTGGGAGCCCCTTGTCCAGGGCTTCTCCTCCGTCCCTAATGTCTGCTAGCCTGTGTAGAGACCCGTACTGCCTGAGTTACCACTGCGCAAGCCACTTATCCGGTGCTTCCAGTGCCTCGCAGTGCCATGAGTCCTCGGCTCTGAAGTCAGGATACCCTCTCATGTACCCAACTCACCCTTTGCACAGCGTGCATTCCTCGCCGCCATCCTTTGCTGGACACCCGTTATACCCCTATGGCTTTATGCTCCCAAATGACCCTCTGCCACACGTCTGTAATTGGGTATCGGCTAACGGACCTTGCGACAAACGGTTTTCTTGCTCAGAAGAGCTCCTCAATCACCTAAGGACTCACACTGCTTTTGCGGGGACGGAGAAGTTGATATCAGGATACCCGGGTTCATCATCGCTAGCCAACGCCGCCGCGGCCGCCATGGCTTGCCATATGCACATGCCTCCAAATGCGGCCCCGGGCAGCCCTGGAACGCTCACCCTCAGGAGCCCACATCACCCTTTGGGATTGAGCACGCGCTATCACCCCTATTCAAAGAGCCCCCTGCCCCCCGGCGCTTCGGTTCAGATGCCCGCTGCCACAGGTCCATATTATTCTCCCTATGCCTTGTATGGACAGAGACTCACCACCGCATCGGCGTTAGGATACCAGTAGAAGATACAGACAGACACATAATAACTATACATTTATAAGGAGATTTTAGGCCTAAATGACTTTTATATTGGTTGTATTTCATGCAGGACGGGATCCGTGGGCTCAGTGTATTTATTTGCGATAGCTCCAAGCGTGACAAAAATAAAAATAATTATAATATAATTTGTAAGAGGCTCAAGGTGCATTCTTTTTTACAATTAATATATAGGCTATATTGGATCGTGCCATTTTAGATGTTACATTGAAATTACAAGGCAGTGTGTATGTCGTTTTTAAAATGCTCATTGTGAGAGTTTTATGTTTCCTACATACAAAAGGCCTATTCGTTCTATTTTTCATTGGAAAGCCGTAGCCTATTTTGGAGTCTGGAGGCCTATGTAGGTCTACCGGCTACCACACATCGCAAATAACTTTTCAACTTTGGCCTAACCCTTAGAATTACATGTTTAGTTAATTTTGATGGCAAATTGGGCTCTCTCATATTTCTTCATACATTTAATTATTAATTCGACAAGCTACATTAAGGCTTATGAATCTGGTAGGTTGTTTATGGAATAAATAATTCGACATACAGTATTACTTTACTTATAATGATAAACACTTGAATATGTGAGATATGAGCATAATTGGTCTGTTAAAGAATCGACCCCATTTAATTTGTGGAATGGCATTTAAGATCTGTGTAGGCTATTTCCATTTGAAGTATGTTCAGTATACACTTGGGTAACATTTTAATCGCATTTTATTCACATTTCGATACCTTTAAGACTGCAAAATATATTTGTTAAACTTTTTAAATAGCTAAGACAAATTGCAGCCTACTGTCATCTGACACAGATGTATTTTGCCACCCGATTAGCATTATAGTAATTTATCGTTGGAGTAATTTAGGCAGTAATAATCCAACTCTGATATTCATTTCAACACGCCACTATCAAATTCAGCACTGTTTTTCACAGATCATGTTTTTCCTACCTTCGAACGAATGATGGTGTCAGTCTGATTACATTAGAATAAGGAAGTTATCCGCTTGTGCAGTTATAAAACATGCAATATCAGCAGCACATTGGGAAATAACATTAAATCTAAAAAGTGACAACCCAAACAACGTTAATTATTGTTTTGCGTCTTGTTCTCAGATACAATTAGCCCCATTTGTCTGAGCAGAGAGTTTATCATAAAGGAGAAGAGGTTATGGGATACAGCTATACAATTTGCTATAAAACAATTAGGCCTATAATTTTTGGCAGGGTAAAATATTTAATATTGTGTAGGTTATAGGGCTTAATAGTTTACGTCTTGCTCTGCATATTGACTATTTCACTGACGAGATCAACTAATTTCTCGTGGAGTCATAACTATTTTTTATTTACTTTAAATGCTATAGGTTGGCTATATTGTATTGCGTTTAAACGTTAGGTCTATATCTCATCAGCTTGTTCTAAAGAAAAACAAACGCGTTGTGGAAGATATGTTGCTGCATTGCTCCATACCGTATGTCAAGATAGCACACGTTTATATTTTTAACCTACAGTAATAAAACGTCAATCAAATTATTGAGAATACAACATCTTCAATTTGATGGACCACTCCATAAATACGCAAGTATTTTCGATACAATCCTTGCACAGATTAAATACCGGAGGCACACAAGATTACATAATAATCCAAAATGAGCGGGATTAAATATTGTATAGCTGCCTGATAATTCTCATATCATACACATCAATAAGTCACATCAAGAGTAGGCCTACACTGGGTTGAGAGGATTTTTAGTCTATTACATAACACACTGGGAGGGAAGAGGTTCCACTTGTTTGATGATTCTATAATCTGGAAAACAAAAACCTCTCCATCCTGCTCCTGAAGAAACCGACGGCTCGGCTGCTGAAGCCTCTTTATGCACAGTAGGCCTATACACACGCACACATCAGGCAACAAGGCAGTACACCTACTTCCACTTGTATGATGCACCAGGGAAAATTACAACTGTTATATATAATTGTGTGTGTGTGTCAATATAAACACATACATTAAATCTCTTGCAACACTGCATTCCTTCATTTAAACATTGCCAAATTATGAGATAATGGATTACACCATATTGTATTATGAAAGAACGAAATGGCAAAGTAAAATAAATGGCAGCTGTGCTAGACAATGATTTATGATGTCACCCAATGTGGGACATTTCTACAGCTTTTATGATTGCAGTAATGACGGTGTGTAAAGCAGATAGCATGAAATGAAGCAAGGCCTAACACATTTAATCATCTCCTTAACCACATCTACAGAATCAAGCAAACGATGTCATTACCCATCCCAAAGTAAATCACAACTATTCCCAAGAGATAAAATCAACATCATTAATGGTCACATGTCATATTCATAAAATCGACGGAATCTTTTCAACAGATTCATTCTTTACCATCGCTCTCTCCCATGATGTATGTTAATGACGCTTCTAGCCCACAACTCACCATCCCAACCAGACCGTTCTGACGATATTCGGGGCCTCATAAACCTGGCACATCAATGTGATATGGGGAAAAAAATGTTTACATTATGTCACTCGTGTTGATCATGTATCTTTTCACGTTTTGGGGACTTCCTGGCTTTCGGGACTTCCTGGTTTTGGTGACGTTTTGAGGTTGAACTGTATGATTGGAGAAGCAGTTCCAAGAGCAAAAACATATACAAATACATAAATTAACATATATACATAAACTGTGCAAAAGAAAAACAGATTTATATATATATATAATATGTCTGTCCTGAGCAAAGTAAAAGGTCTGGTCCAGAGACTCAGGGATAACCCTGAACATCTCTGCTCAATACATTGGGGGAATCTCAATTGCATACCGCTCTTGTCGTCTCTCCTTGCCTCATCAAAACCAATTGGATGATAAAGCCTGCGGTCTCTATCCTCTGACCTTCTCTTCCAATGGGTTTTGAGAAGGAGGCAAGGAGAGAGGACATGAGGAGTTTGCAGTTGAGATTCTCCCATAGTCTTCCCCATAGTGTACTGAATGACCTTTCCTCACCTCCACTCTTTTCTCTCACATCCCATCCTACCTACAATTGGGTCATGGTCTTCTCAATCACACTGAAATGACAGAATCTGGTTTTCCACATGTTCTCAAGTGAAATATAGCCTGTACATGAGAGACTAGATGGTTTCCTGCCTTGCTTAATCACTGTCCAACCTACCACCTGTTTTGCTTTGAACTTCAATGCTAGGAAGATTTCTGGCCCGTTTTGCCTTTTGGCCCAGAGAACATAGCAGTGTAACATGACGGGTCACAGACAAATGCTGACATTAAGAATGGTGTATGTAAGGGCCAGGCCAGGCCGGGCTGTATGCTATGGGCATGCCCATCATTTGTGCTGCACAGCTGCACACCATGTGGTTGTGGGTGTGTCGTGTAGTCAATATCTGTTAGATGTTATTGTTGAAGGCATTGGGATGTCATAAACACCACTAAGGTAATGCCGTTTGAAAGGCTCTGGTGACACCTTAAACAGTTTGATGAAAATATTTCATTCTGGATGCGTCCCAAATGGCACCCTATTCCTTTTATAGTGCACTATAAAGGGACTAGGGTGCCATTTAGGATGCAGTCCTGATTTTTTTATGTTGTTGGGTTTTTTAAACGGGGGGATAGGGTACTTGCTGTGAGATTCATGGGATCATTCATGATATCATTCATGGTATCATTCATCGGATCATTAATCGGATCATTCATGTATAAAGCTACATTCTGCTGTTATCCACAAATGCTTTAAGTAACCTGTCTAATAAAAATAATAATTTAAACTTCCAATACAACATTATTGGACTTAGAACACATTTTCTTGGCACATATACTTTTGGGATTTTGTATTGTGTGCGTCTCAAATGGCACCCTGCTATTTTTTTTATATAAAGCACTACTTTAACCAGGGCCCATAGGGCTCTGGTCAAAAGTAATGCACTATATAGTGAATAGGGTGCCATTTGGGACAAATTCTTACAGTCCTATAGTCCTCTGTATAAATGACCTAATCAAGAGAAACCCTGTTTTTACCTAAACTTCAGCGGCGGTTTGGCTGCCCTGCTTTGATAAACCTTACACAATGGTTATGTACACAGATGGTCCTGGAAAGATGGCTGTTCACTGCTCACTACTTCACTGCTTGCTGGGTCACTGTTTACAAAGACATAGGAAATAGATTACCTTTTGCATGTTCAATCAACTCACTAAGAAGTGTGTATTCAATCATCTTGAGAGAAGTGCTGGTTTATTTTAGCTGGAGAATGACTTTAGCTCTCCAAACAAGAGCCATATTAATCACTCCTTTATCACTTCCTGATTCTGACAGGGCATAGTAAATTAGTTGTGTGCCAAATGGTGCCCTATTCTCTATATAGTGCACTTTTGACCAGGGCACATAGGGCTCTGGTTAAAAGTAGTGCACTACGTAGGGAATAGGTTGGCATTTGGGACTCTAGCCAACCTGAAAACAGTGAAGTTATACCTGTGTTTTACATCCAACAGATCACTCTGAATCAATGGCATGCTGCTGTCCCCTTCATAATAAATTCTATAGAATAAAATGGTTCTATTCTATTCTTCTATTGTATTCTTAGTGAGACATGTACTGTATATTCAGCCAAAATCCAATGCAGTTGATTGATCTGACATGCATAGCATATCATATATTAAAGGTCAGCGATATGACATAGATGCACATAGTAAATAGCATAGTGGTTGGGTCAATTTCCTCAACAACTAAGAGCGTTGGCACACAAGGGTAAACTTCGTTGCTGTTTTTGGTCCTGTTGTAAAAGTGTGAAGTGAACAAGTGCACATGTGCAGATACCGTGTGAAAGCGAAGTCCTGTATCTTGCTCATCGCAAAATCTGCTGTGCTACTCATGCAACGTAATTTCGCTGACTACCTTCAAGATAATACTGTACACATCATTCGGTACTGAATAAGGCAGTGTGTGTGTGTGTTTTGGCTTAAGTAAAGCACAAAGTAGAATATTTCCCTTGCAGAAGAAAATCTGTCAACACAGAAACCCTAAAAGGAAAGCACAACAGTGAGTGGAACAGTGGACCCTTGTCTGTCAACACTCAACATGACCCACTAATTTATACTCTAGTCTACTGGCAGCCCAGTCATGCAACCAGGACCCATATCAATTGAAGACTGACGATCATAGCGTATAGAGCAGGGGTATTCAACACTTAGCATACAAGGTCCGGAGCCTACTGGTTTTCTGTTCTACCTGATAATTAATGCCACCCACCTGGTGTCCTACATTTAAATCAGTCCGTGATTAGTAGGGAACAATCTTAAAAAGCAGTGGAACTTGCTTCCAGCTCAAGATTTCCGTTTTTTGGGGTCTAGAGACAGCTAACTTTTGTCTCCCTCCCCATGTCTTGGGGTTGCGTTCCAAATGGCACCCTATTTCGTACATAGTCCACTGCTTTTGACCAGAGCCCTATGAGCCCAAATGTAGTGCACTATATAGGAAATAAGGGGGCCATTTGGGACATCTCCCAGGTCTCAGCGAGCTGACTGGTGCTAGGGCCATGATTAATGACTTATGGCCTTATTGTGTAGAGGCCCACTAATTAACTGCAGACTGAGTGAAGACACGCTATGAAAATCTTTCCTGATAACCTGGACTCTTTCCTCCCTCCCGCCTGCAGAAACCTTGGCATGTGGAAGCTCTTACTGACAAATGTGTAAGAAGCAGACCAACGTTGAGTAAGATGAATGGTCTTTTCAGGAACTGTAAACAGGCTGTAATTTAACAGTATTTAAATATATGACATACTGGCATTGTGCTCCTGCACTGTTCGTGATCTCGGGTTTGGAAACTGCAGCCAAAGTTCCTACCTCACTGTTGATTTAAAATTAGGCTTGGCATATTCATGTAGGGTGTTTCTGAGATACTGGCCTGGCAGGCATGTGTTCTTCTGCTTTTTTAAAAGAGTTTCCAGTACTTTTAAACATAGTTACAGTGCCTTCGGAAAGTATTCAGACCCCTGGACTTTTTCCACATTTTGTTTTATTACAGCCTTATTCTAAAATGGATAACAAAACAACACCCTCAGCAATCTACACACAATACCCCATAATAACAGTGAAACAGGTTTTTAGAAATCTTTGCAAATGTATAAAATATAAAAAACTAAAATACCTTATTTACATAAGTATTCAGCCCCTTTGCTATGAGGTGCAACGTATTGTCATGAGATCGAAGGAATTGTCCGTAGAGCTCCGAGACAGGATTGTGTCAAGGCACAGATCTGGGGAAGGGTACCAAAACATTTCTGCAGCATTGAAGGTCCACAAGAACACAGTGGCCTCCATCATTCTTAAATGGAAGAAGTTTGGAACCACCAAGACTCTTCCTAGAGCTGTCCACCCAGCCAAACTGAGAAATTGGGGGAGAAGGGCCTTGGTCAGGGAGGTGACCAAGGACCCGATGGTCACTCTGACAGAGCTCTAGAGTTCCTCTGTGGAGATGGGAGAACCTTCTAGAAGGACAAGCATTGCTGAAGCACTTCATCAATCAGGCCTTTACGGTAAAGTTGGCCAGATGCAAGCCACTCCTCAGTAAAAGGCACATGACAGCCCAAATGGAGTTTTACAAAAGGCACCAAAAGACTCTCAGACCCTGAGAAACAAGATTAGCCGTGGTGAAACCAAGATTGAACACTTTGGTCTGAATGTCAAGCGTCACGTCTGGAGGAAACCTGTCACCATCCCTAGTGTGAAGCATGCTGGTGGAAGCATCATGCTGTGGGGATGTTTTTCAGTGGCAGGGACTGGGAGACTAGTCAGGATCGAGGCAAATATGAACGAAGCAAAGTACAGAGAGATCCTTGATGAAAACCTGCTCCAGAGCGCTCAGGACCTCAGACTGGGGCGAAGGTTCAACCTTCCAACGGGACAACAACACTAAACACACAGCCAAGACAACGCAGGAGTGGCTTCAGGACAAGTCTCTGAATGTCCTTGAGTGGCCTAGCCAGAGCCCGGACTTAAACCCAATCTAACATCTCTGACGAGTCCTGAAAATAGCTGTGCAGCAACGCTTCACATCCAACCTGACAGAGCTTGAGAGGATCTGCAGAGAAGAATGGGAGAAACTCCCCAACTACAGGTGTGAAAAGCTTGTAGCGTCATACCCCAAAATAATTGTCTGTGATTGCTGCTTCAACAAAGTACTGAGTAAAGGATTTGAATACTTATGTAAATGTCATATATCTGTTTTTTAATTTTTTTAAATAAATTAGCAAGAATTTATAAATACCTGTTTCTGCTTTGTCATTATGGGCTATTGTGTGTAGATTGATGAGGAATATATATATTTTTTAATACATTTTAGAAGAAGGCTGTAACCTGACAAAATGTGGAAAAAGTCAAGGGGTCTGAATACTTACCAAAGGCACTGTATATAGGACAAGGCAATTAGTTGAATTCTTTAACATTTATGTGTACTGTACAAAACGGTCTCAGGGGGTTTTTCACCTACAAAAGTGCTGACGAGGCTGATACATAAAACTTAATTAAGATCAGCGACACTAGCAAGAGCAGTGTGCGGGTTTCTTATTCTATTGTTACCATGGACCAGCAACAAAGATAGCTCAGATGTTTGAGTGCCTTTGGAATTTTGAATCACCTAGTTTAATTTCAATCATAACAGACAAATGACATTCTTCCACACTTTATCACCTACCTCCATCCTATAATTATAACTAACATACATGTTTGCAGTCATGTTGACGGACTAGCTTAATCAAGTCGCTATCGAACTTGTTGTGCCTAGCCCAAAGTGATGGCCTTAGTGCCTGAAATACAGCCTTGACCTATGGGAAGAAATTAGCTGTGGACGTTTGTGCAAGTTTGTACTTTTTACTTTGCTGCCAGGTGAAAATATTGTTTTGCCATGCATTGACAATGATGGAAACAGACTGGTATACATTATTATCTGGGGCAGCAGCAGTTAGAGCATTAGTAACGGAAAGGGCGCTAGTTCGAATCCCTGAGCCGACAAGGTGAAACAGCATCTGTCAATGTACCCTTGAGCAATGTACTTAATCCTAATTGCCCCAGGTTCGCCATTGAAAATGACCACACTCTCTGTGGGTGTCTCAGGGGGAGTTGGGATATGAAAAAATGGATACAAACTTGTTCATGTGAGAAACAGCAAAAATATAAGCACCCACATGATTATATACAGGAGGAGCTGCAGAATCAAGCCTTACCATCTGGGTCAATGGACAGAATAATCTACAGCTTGTGATTAGGTCTAAGGACCAGTGTTTCACTTTAATCTTTTTCAGCTTTCAGAAATGTCCATCTGCACCACACAGCACATCATTTATCTTCAAGAGGAATTGACTATTTACCCATGTTCCAAAAACAGATCAACAGAAAACAATCTCTCTTCTCTCTCTGTGTGTCTCTCTGTCTCTCTCTCTCTGTCTCTCTCTCTCTCTCTCTCTCTCTCTCTCTCTCTCCACACTTTACTCAGGTCTTTGTCGATGAATATGTCATGTACATTTGTCTGAGCATAGTGATCCTTCTTCACCGACAAACAAAATTCCCCTGGCACTTAAGAACAGTTGGTGACCTGTATATGGTTTTGTCACCCTATTCCCTGTATAGTGCACTACTTTTGACCAAGGCATATAGGGAATAGGGCTATGGGCCCTCGTCAAAACGAATGCACTACAGAGTATAGGGTGCCATTTCGGACACACGTGACACCGTAACCAAAGTCTACACTGAGTGTCACAAGGGAGTGAGTAAAAAAATAAGAACATCTCAAGTCATCCAGTCAGTCTCCATAAAATTAGTAAGACAACACAACTGTCAGGTGTCACCCATTACGCCGGGGATGTATCCACAGTGATGTTTTCACCCACCGCACTGCACGACAAAAGGGAAATGACTCCAGTGCTTTTTTTATATAGGAGAACTGTCCTGTCTGTCAGCTGCGGCTCTGGAGTCATAACAAATCACTGGCACTCAGCTGAGACTGAACATTGCAGGCGTCAGGAAGAAGACGGATGACCTGCAGGCCTTTGAAGTGCCTTGGCAGTTCAGATGGGTCCACACGGCGCTGACAGAGAAATATACACAACAGAGCAACCAATAATGAGAACATTAAACATTCCAGCCACCTGACAGGCTGACAAAAACAGCCTGGCCCGATATCAATCATCTTCCCAGACATAACCTTGACAATTAGTCCCCTTGGATACTCCCATTAACGTCTCTCTCTCTATGTATTGTGGAAACTCTGCTGATATATATATATATATATGTGTTAAAATAGAAGGCTCGAACACATGCTAATAGAAGTTATAAAGCATTATACATGTCCCTGCAGGCTCCCAGTAGTTATAAAGCATTATACATGTCCCTGCAGGCTCTAAGTAGTTATAAAGCATTATACATGACCCTACAGGCTCTAAGTAATTATAAAGCATTATACATGTCCCTGCAGGCTCTAAGTAGTTATAAAGCATTATACATGACCCTGCAGGCTCTGAGTAGATTTATAAAGCATTATACATGTCCCTGCAGGCAAAAAAATGCATTTTCTATCCAGCGTGTGTTTAAAATGCAGTAGCCTGCACACATATGTGCATTAATGATGCCCTTCAGGCATTTGGAAGCTATATCTTCCAGTGGCGCCAACTTACTGACTCACAGAAGGGCATGGTTCAACATAAAATATGCCATCGGCTTTAATACTATTCTACCAAGGTCTTTCAAGGTCTTATGAGGTCTCACAGGGTGTCACAGGGTCTTACGAGGTTTTGCAGGGTGTCACAAGGTCTTACGAGGATTTACAGGGTGTCACAAGATCTTACGAGGTCACACAGGATGTCACAAGGTCTTACAGGGTGTCACAAGGTCTTACGAGGTCTCACAGGGTGCCAAAAGGTCTTACAAGGTCACAAGGTCTTACGAGGTTTTGCAGGGTGTCACAAGGTCTTACGAGGATTTACAGGGCGTCACAAGGTCTTACGAGGATTTACAGGGTGTCACAAGATCTTACGAGTTCACACAGGATGTCACAAGGTCTTACAAGGTTTTACAGAGTGTCACAAGGTCTTACGAGGTCTCACAGGGTGCCACAAAGTCTTACGAGGTCTCACAAGGTCTGAGATCTCCAAGTCTTCAGCCTTCTTACTGTGCCATGGTTACCATGTCTGGGGTACTGCAGGTGGTCCGCAAATTATAATATTCGTTTTTTTAAATGTGAAAAAGTATTATTTGTATTAATATTGCTAGCTACAACAGAATACCACCATGGATACAATTTACATGTCTCTGCGTCCATTGTGAAGGAAGTTAGAGATAGTTTCACGATTCACTGCAAATAGTTTCACGATTCAACGCTAACTAGCGCGAGTGCAATGACTGGCAGTCTACAGGAACCAATGACTGTATATACTGTATGAATGGACAAAGCCATCGATCACGTGACACCATTCATTCCCATGGGAAGACTTAATAGCGCATTGAAGCCAAATTAAGTTTGTATAGCATCTAATGGAGACATAACATGCACAGTTTGGAGTAATGGGTAACTGCATATACAGAGTGTGTCTGAAAGTGGGTGTTGGCAAATAAGTGGGAGGATCAACATAAGTGGGTGTATAGAAACCTAACAGCTAATTGGGAAGATTGGTTGCCACTCAAGATTGTTTTGCATGGCTGTTTGCTGCTTTTTTGTAGTATTTTAGCTAAGTCTAACCATTTTCATAACATTAACCACATTCTCCTAACCTTCTAGGTTAGTTCTCCTAATCTGCCCGGTTAATTATCCTAACCTGTCAAGTTAATTCTCCTAACCTGCCACCTTAATTTTCCAACCTGCCACGTTAATTCTCCTATCCTCCCACGTTAATTATCCTAATTTGACTAAACAGCTTAGCTAAAATGCTACAAGCAAGCAGCCACGCAAAACGGTCTTGAGTGGCAACCAATCTGCCCAATTAACTGTTATGTTCCCATACACCCACTTATGGTGATCTTCCCACTTATGCTGCAACGCCCACTTTCAGACACATTAAACATACCCAGTTATCCATACTTGTAAGTTTGAGCTACTCCAGGAAGTGACAATGCAGGCTAGTTCAGTGCTGCCCCATCTCATTAAGTAAGTCAAGTTCAAGGCTGACTGGGGTACTTCAGGCTGCCATTAGCAACTAAATTATCCTTATAACTTCTATGTGCAATTTTTAAATAATAGTTTCAAGGACATACGTCTGGTGTATTAGAAGCCATTATTGGTACCATGATTGTCTCTAAAAAAAATGTTGATTCTTTACACATACAGTAGATTGCAATTTTTCCATTCACTATCCTGTTCTCTGCAAACAATGCTTGCAGTACCGAGGTCGGCTTTGAACCTCCATGGCTTCAATAAGAAGGGGCGCTCCTTCTCCCCTGACAGAAACCGTTAGCATGCTCGCTGTTCCTGTTCATCCGACTCTGAGGAAGTAAATAAGGGCTTAATTGACAAAATCTCAAACTATCCCTTTAATATGGAGGGAATTGCAGCTATTGAAGCTAATTACATGTTTTTTTCTGTATAGAAAATTAATAGGCGGGATGGAAAAACTGTTTCAGTGTCAACTTAAGTTACCAAAACCAGATAGAAAGGATGCAGAAAAAAATATTGGACTATATATATATATATAATTTTATAATACCATCTTTAAGAACTAAAAATAAAATAAAATCTAGACAGTCAGGGCAAATGCTGATGGATTTTGTTCTAATGTTTGAGCAGAGGAACACAGCATAAGTCATGGCAAAATGCATAGAATTGCAGGAAATTAGCTTTAAAATGGCAAAATTGTCTCTCAGCTCCATACGAAACTAGCTTCAAATTAACACCAAGATACCTTTCTAGATAATAGGCTGTGTTCGAGTTTACACTTCCTCTTCCAATGAACTCTGGGGAGGTCAAAATAATGAAACTGTGTGCCAAATATATGAATTTTAAAATGTTGATTACTTCTACTAGCCATCATCATTCACCTGATGTATTTTGTTTTTCTAAAATAGGATGTAAAATACTCTGGTTCTTGAATGAATTTTTGCTCGTGACCTCAACACTAATAGCTTGTAAATACACAACTTAGCTTGTTTTGTTGTGGCCCGAAATCTGATACAAATATGCCTTCCTTAAATACAACAACTGTTTAACTAGATTATCTTGCTTTATTTTGTTTCTCTGCTTTTGTTTTTAGAATCAAGTGCTCTTCATTTCCAGGGCCAGTTGAACCAAACGGACCTGACCTCCCAAACTGCAAGCTGCAATCTGACCTTTTCAACACTACATTCACTCCCAACTCTTTAGTTACACTAATGAGTAATGTGAAATGACATTTCCCCACTTAGCCTAAACACTTGTAAAAAGGTATGTGAAATATGACAAGTGCCGGGGACAAATAGCAGACTCCCAAGCCAAGAACGTATCTCCACTTCAACTCATTGGAAAAGGAAAATACACCAAGCGGCCAGCCATGCAAGTCGACCGAGCCAGTGACTGACTAGACTATTACAACATCTCTACCTGAAACTGAAGCTGAATAATTAGAGGTAGTGAGGATGATGAATGACTTTCCTAACCCTCTGGGACTGCAGACTAAATTAGGACGGAGCTAATTACCGTGCGAAATACTTTGCCATGAAAGTATGCAGCAGACCTGGGTTCACATACTATTTGAATTTTTTTATATACTTTGAGCAATTGTGGGAGCTTGCCCAAAGTGCCAGATGGGCAGGATTTATCCTCTTGCAATTATTCTTATTGGTTCCATTATGCCAGGTAAGCTCAATCAAATCCAGTTAAAGTATTGGACATTATTTCTAATCGTATTTGAACCCACCAGGTCTGGTCTGCAGCCAGCCAAAACAAAAGGGTCCTGCTGTTGTCCCTGTGACAGTTCTGAACTCTGGGTTTGGCTTTTGCCTGCTAGAGTTCACTGGACGTCCATAAATCATTGGCTGCTTACAGACTGCCTTCCCTGAGTCATTAACATGCAATAATGTGAGTGACAGAGTCCCTACTGACTACATTCACCCTCAAGTTCAAACTATGCTCGTTTTAAAAACCTCTCTCCCTCTTTCTCTCTTTCTCTCTCTCACTCCCACCATCTTGTACTTTGCAGGAAATTAAAACCAGATGGCTTTTAAAGACAGATTGCTGGATATTATAAAGACAGATTGCTGCATATTATAACATAAAGCTGTCTGGGCTCACATGGGAAAGAACGAGACACAAAAGAGAGAAGAAAAATGTAAAGTAAGTCCAGTGGTGGAGCTGAAGGGAGTGGTTGGCTGGCTATGGCTCAGTGTGGAGTATCCCTGAATGTGGCCTGAGTGGGAATACTACTGCCCTGGTTACGAGGCTGAGATATATATATATATATTATATATATATATATATATATATATATATGTATATGTGTGTGTGTGTGTGTGTGTGTGTATGTGTGTGTGACTTTGTTTTTACCAGCCACATAAGTAAGTTTGAGCTTTTGACGGCTTTTTTTGTAGCAGTTTTATAACTCTTCCAATATCCCAATATTCACAAATCCCCCTTGTCCAATATGATTTTTCCCCTCAGGAGACAGAATATATCCTCAAAAGGTTCAACAGCGACACCATCGAAAGCATCCTGACTTGTTGCATCACTGCCTGGTGTGGCAACTGCTCGGCCTCCGACCGCAAGGAACTACAGAGGGTAGTACGTACGGCCCAGTACATCAACGGGGCCAAGCTTCCTGCCATACAGGACCTCTATATCAGGCGGTATCAGAGGAAGGCCCTAAACATTGTCAAAGACTCCAGCCACCCTAGTCATAGACTGTTCTCTCTTCTACCGCACGGCAAGCGGTACCGGAGAGCCAAGTATAGGTCCAAGAGGCTCCTAAATAGCTTCTACCCCAAGCCAATAGACTCCTGAACAGCTAATCAAATGGCTACCCAGTCCACTCTTTACGCTGCTGCTACTCTCTGTTTATAATCCATGCATAGTCACTTTAACTCTACCTACATGTGAATATTACCTCAATTACCGGTGCCCCCCGCACATTGACTCTGTACCGATATCACCTGTATATAGCCTTGCTTGTTATTTTACTGCTGCTCTTGAATTATTTTCTTTTCCATTTTCTATTTTTTACTTAACCCTTTTTTCTACATGTGACAAATAGAATTTGATTTGATTTGATTTACAAGTGTGTATTCAATCTTCGATACTGCAGGTTTTTCATCAAGATATTATATGACAAGCTATTTCATTTATTATCTCCCCCATCTGCAATCAATTACATTTCCAGCATGTTTGCAACTGCACCACTAAGCAAATGGCACCCTATTCCCTTCAAGCCGATAGGTCTCTGGTCAAAAGAAGTGCACTATGTAGGTAATAGGGTGCCATTTGGGGCACATCATATGATATATCCCTCTCCACCTGCACCTCATGCAGCCAGACCGACAACAGACATTATGTGTGTTTTATTATCAGCGAAAGCTGCTGGTGACTCATACATTTTAATTCAATTGCATGAACTGGAAGGTTTAGAGCCCAATCTGCCTTTGATGTTTCCTGGCTTCAGCTGAAAACACCTGCCCGGCTCTCACAGTGCAAGTCACAGCTAATATATTAACAGAGTATGTTCCTGAACAGATGTTGCGAAACCAGCAGAGATCACAACCCCAACCCAAGGCTGACTGGATGACTTGCTGGTTTTTAGAGCCACCGTATTTGTGGGACTAGATCAGAGGCCATGTTTTGTTTATCTTCTCAGTAAATCTTCACATATTTTATAAAGACATGATTTTGAGACACAAGAATTCACTTATACCACCGAATTCACTTATATCACTTAATATACTACACTGTAAAAATAGAAAGACACAAAACACCATGACTGTGGAATGAAACCATGAAAAGTAGCGTACCTAAAATGAGATTTGGTGTTTGGAGGCTGTTTCAATGTAAACCCAATGTAAGTAATTGGGAGTCCCATAGGGCTGGGCACAATTGGCCCAGTGTCATCCAGGTTTGGCCGTCAATGTAAATAAGAATTTGTTCTTAACTGGCTTGCCTAGTTAAATAAAGGTTCCATTTTTAAAACGACCTGTAGTGTCACACCCTGAACATAAAGAGCCCTCGGTTCTCTATGGTGTTTAGGTCAGAGTGTGACTAGGAGGGTGTTCTAGTCATTTATTTTCTATGTGGCTGGTTTGTATGGTTCCCAATTAGAGGCCTCTAATTGGGGATCATATTTAGGAAGCCCTTTCTCCCACCTGCTTTGTGGGATATTGTTTTGAGTATGTGCATGTTGCACCACTGATGTCACGTTTCGTTGTTGGTTTATTGTTTTTGGGGAAGTTTCACTGCAAATAAAGATGTGGAACTCAATAACATGTAGAGGTTTTCAGAGTGTGATGTGAAAACAGTTTTGGGGGTTTCAGTGCATGTAAAAAGCATCTCATATAATCAAATGGTTAAGAAATGCAAATGGTTTATAGCCTAAATATTAATTGTTGAGAAGGGCATCGGGATAATATTGTTTGTGGAATTCCACCTTCATTTATTAAATGCTTTATTTAGACATATTAGAAACAGGAGGAGACAGACAAGGAGTGAAAATAGGAAACAGGAATTGTACCCTGAATTCTAGGGGAGTAAGAGCATTTAATTATGAATTTTACACACTCAGCCACACAGTAAAAAATAATTATGTGGTGAATTGAAATTGACTTAAAAAGCAACAACCAATAAATACTTAATACAAACGAATGCAAGTTGTTTCAATGATTTGTTAATTTCATTTTAGCAAAAAAATATATAATAAATCCGACTTAATATGTTGCTCAACATGTAAGTATCTTCTATGAGGACAACCAAAGAGAGAAAATGTAGTGATTGAACTCATTGGAAGTCTGGTTTTAATCTCTTTGCACTTCCTATCTGTTTTCAGAGCATTGCGGGTAACATTTTTAGACTTAATGAGTATTTTACACACATGCATATGTGAAAGAAAAATATAATCTATATTAGCATTAAGCTGCTTGTTGTGCCATGAGGTGTAATGGATCATGATGAACGGATATCAAAACCTCAGGAAAATGACATTCAATGATGATACGACCCATTCCCACATTTCCAACTTTTAATCGTAGAGGCAAATAGAATATTCTGCAATGCTTATTGTAAAACCTCTAGTCACTGCTGGTGGTTTGAGTACTATACTCAATGCCTGCCAGAATGGATTAAACTGACAAATGATCAGATACATAAACCAATCTTAAACATTAAAATAGCCCAGAAGAAGTGATCTTGAAATTGATTACATTTAGAGTTTGACACTGGCCAACACACAATACCACATAATGTCAAAGTGGAATTATATATATTTGAATTTTTACAAATACATTTTACTAAAGAAATTTTGTAAAAAAAAGGTGGCAAAGCAATTCACTTTTTGTCCCAAATACAAAGTGTTATGTTTTGGGAAAATCCAGTACACACATGACTGAGTACCACTCTCCATATTTTCAAGCATAGTGGTTTCTTGCATCATGTTATGGGTATGCTTGTAATCATTAAGGACTGAGGAGCTTTTCAGGATAAAAAAAATTACGGAATGGACTTAAGAGCGGGCAATATTGCAGAGGAAAACCTGATTCAGTGTGCTTTCCAACAGACAATGGGAGATGAATTCACCTTTCAATAGGACGATAACCTAAAACACAAGGCCAAATCTACACTGGAGTTGCTTACCAAGAAGACAGTGAATGTTCATTTTGAAAAGAATAATGGGCAAATGTTGCACAATCTAGGCATGGAAAGCTCTTAGGGACTTACCCAAAAAGACTCACAGCTGTAATCGCTGCCAAAGGTGATTCTAATAAGTATTGACTCAGGGGGTTGAATCAAGATAGATTAGTGTTTTATTTTTCATGATTTCTTTAACAAATTATTCTTGCAATTTGATAGAGTATTTTGTGTAGATAATTGACACAAAAAATGAGGATTAAATACATTTCTTGTAGGTTTGTAGGCCTCCTTGCTTGCACACGCTTTTTCAGTTCTGCCCACAAATTTTCTATAGGATTGAGGTCAGGGCTTTCTGATGGCCACTCCAATACCTTGACTTTGTTGTCCTTAAGCCATTTTGACACAACTGTGGAAGTATGCTTTGGGTCATTGTCCATTTGGAAGACCCATTTGCGACCAAGCTTTAACTGATGTCTTGAGATGCTGCTTCAATATATCCACATAAATTTCCTGCCTCATGATGTCATCTATTTTGTGAAGTACACCAGTCCCTCCTGCAGCAAAGCACCCCCACAACATGATGCTGCCAACCACGTGCTTCACGGTTGGGATGGTGTTCTTCGGCTTGCAAGCCTCCCCCTTTTTCCTCCAAACATAATGATGGTCATTATGGTCGAACAGTTCTATTTTTGTTTCATCAGACGAGAGGACATTTCTCCAAAAAGTATGATCTTTGTCCCCATGTGCAGTTGCAAACCGTAGTCTGGCTTTTTATGGCGATTTTGGAGCAGTGGCTTCTTCCTTGCTGAGCGACCTTTCAGGTTATGTCGAAATAGGACTCGTTTTACTGTGGCTATAGATACTTTGTACCTGTTTCCTCCAGCATCTTCACAAGGTCCTTTGCTGTTGTTCTGGGATTGATTTGCACTTTTCGCACCAAAGTACGTTCATCTCTAGGAGACAGAACACGTCTCCTTCCTGAGTGGTATGACGGCTGCGTGGTCCCATGGTGTTTATACTTGCGTACTATTGTTTGTACAGATGAACGCAGTACCTTCGGGCGTTTGGAAATTGCTCACAAGGATGAAACAGACTTGTGGAGGTCTACACATTTTTTTCTGAGGTCTTGGCTGATTTCTTTTGATTTTCCCATGATGTCAAGCAAAGAGCCATTGAGTTTGAAGGTAGGCCTTGAAATACATCCACAGGTACACCACCAATTGACTCAAATGATGTCAATTAGCCTATCAGAAGCTTCTAAAGCCATGACATCATTTTCTGGAATTTTCCAAGCTGTTTAAAGGCACAGTCAACTTTAATCTGTCTGTAAACAATTGTTGGAAAAATTACTTGTGTCATGCACAAAGTAGATGTCCTAACCGACTTGCCAAAACTATAGTTTGTTAACAAGTAATTTGTGGAGTGTTTGAAAAACAAGTTTTAATGACTCCAACCTAAGTGTATGTAAATGTCCGTCTTCAACTGCATCTAATCCTTGACTAAACAGAACTCGAAACACCAAAATAGTGTTTTCAACCTAATCCAGTACGGCTCTTGATTAAGTGGTGTTACAACACATCATGTCATGTTTCATCTTAAGGTTTTGTCTCTTTCATGTTGGTGGCAGCTCAGTTGCCACTAGTTTTGGTGTTACAAAGTGTAACTTTTCAGTTTTGTTGGCCTATAAGTTAAAAGTGTAGGCCTACCGCACTGTAAAAAAAAAATGTTTTAAAATGTAAGGCAACCAATCTCCAGTAGGGTAGTGAGTAGTGAGTTTGCTCAAGTTTTGGGCATATAGCTGAACCAACATACAGTGTTGCCTTCCAAAGCCAGACATTCATTTGTAATCTTACTTATTAAGCTTTATCAATTTCAGCTCTCTTCGAGCAGTTTGTTGAGTAAACAAACTTTAACACACTAGCTAAAATTCTTGTCCATTTGAAGTCCAGTCAACTCACATAAAAATGCTATTTAAGCTATTTGTTAAGTTGGCTTTTTTAGTGTGTATGTATGAAAGTCCACATCAAATATTCTGATCTCAGGTATCAGCAAGTATCAGCAGGGATATTGTCCCATTATCCAAAATCGAAAGAGATATGACATCAACCAACCTCAAGAAACTAGTCAACAGATGTTTTATTTAATTTAATTAGGCAAGTCAGTTAAGAATCAATTATTCACAATGATGGCCTACTGGGGAACAGTGGGTTAACTGCCTTGTTCAGGGGCAGAACGACAGATTTTTACCTTGTGCAGCTTGTGATTCAACCCTGCAACCTTTCGGTTACTGGCTCAACGCTTTAACCACTAGGCTACCTACCGCCCCAGGTACATGTGACCACGTGAACATGAACAATAATCCTGTATGACACTGATGAATGTCCTAATGCACATATTGGATTTCTACACCCAAACACCTCCACTGATTTCTCCTGTGAGGCCTTTTATTAATCCTTAACCAGTAAATAGTATGGCGCACCCTCTCACTTTAGTATATGATTACTTATCTATTTATTTCCCCTAAGTATATGTCATAAGTTATGTACTTTCGGTTACCGGCTCAACGATATTATGGAGGGCATAAAAACACTCTATAACACAGTATTGTGTAATAATAGCGTCTAGTATTGCCACTTAAGGGTAAGTCTAAGTAAGCTTGATGTATGCCATTGTAAACTCAATATTCTGAATGTCCATTAGCTGTAACTGAACATGAGATAGAGGGCCTGTCATGCCAAATAATGTCCCCCCCATTGGTCGAAATTCTGACTGGCTTACGTAATGAACCAAACCCTCAAGTATCAGGCACAAAACAATACATAGTAATCTACTGTTGTAATGGTATATCATTGTCATTCATTTGATCTTCAGAAGTTTGCGAGAGGCGTCTCTTTTCAGCAAAAGTATGTTACGACTCAAATATTTATCTTTGACAGCCTCCCTATAGAATCCATTACAGTACAACCTCTCAAACTTATTGAAACTTAGAACTTGGCAACCAGGCAAGGCAGTGCCCGAGGATAGGTATACTGTAAGCAATCTGATAGTTGAAGCTAAAATGGACACCAAGTATATAGTAGTTTAGTGTCCCAGTATCATCGCAGCTTTGTTCTGGTACGTACAGGATTGAAGTAGGTCTAAGAACACAGGGATTACCACAGTTCACATACATGGAGATCTACTGTTGTAATGGTATATCATAGTCATTCATTTGATCTTCAGAAGTTTGCGCGAGGCGTCTCTTTCAGCAAAAATATGTTCTATTACGACTCAAATATTTACACCTCAATGTGAGCAAGACAAAGGAGCTGATCGTGGACTACAGGAAAAGGTGGGCCGAACAGGCCCCCCACCTTCGTACACTGCTGCTACTCGCTGTTTGTTTGTTACCTATGCATAGTCACTTCACCACCACCAACATGTACAGATTACCTCAGCTGGCCTGTACCCCTGCACACCAACCCGGTACTCGGTGCCCCCTGTATAAGGTCTAGTTATTGTTATTCTTATTGTGTTACTTTTTATTATAACTTTTTATTTTAGCCTACTTGGTAAATATTTTCTTCTTCTTGAACTACACAGTTGGATAAGGGCTTATAAGTAAGCGTTTCACTGTAAAGTCTACACTTGTTGTATTCGGCGCATGTGGCAATAACGTTTGATTCACTTGTATATGGAAACACCTGTATATGGTAGGCTATAAGTGGTCTATGTAATATGAAAGTATACGTGTTTACTTTGCTATTATTTCAGACTGATCAAAGCCTAACAGTAAGGCCTGCCTGGGTGTCATACACCAGATAGCTTTGACGCACGCACACACACACACACACACACACACACACACACACACACACACACACACACACACACACACACACACACACACACACACACACACACACACACACACACACACACACACACACACACACACACACACACACACACACACACACACACACACACACACACACACACACACACACACACACACACACACACACACACACACACACCTCCCATTCACGCTGTGTCTTCTCCTCACATCTCACATGCACTCCCTCATCACAAGTCCACAACAGAGAAAGATGCCGAAGTTATCATCCATCAAACCAAGCCTTTTAAGGCTCATCAAAGGACAATGCACTGTCAAAGACAGAGCAGTGTATCAGACATGATATGACAGAAAGTACTCCAGATGAGGAGAATAAACTGCCTGCTGAAATGAAAGGGCTGCATGGTGTTTGGGTAATTTGAAAAAATGAGTCAATATTATCTGTCTTTATGATGAACGGGGGTCTGGGATATGAACACAGCAGGAGTTCCCTCCCTTGTTCCTGATCACAGTTTGATCCTTTGGCTTGAAGAATATGCTAAGCTTCTGATCCACCATGGATTTAAGAGTTGAATATTTAAATTGTTGACAAATGCCAGCAGTGTCCTTCAGTTCTGTGGTGCATGTTGGGGGAAAAAAGCAGCATTCCGAAATAATATATAATTAAATGACATCCAACTTTACTGTGTTCTAACTGAACATAGTGTAAGACAGGGAACGAGATCAAGAGAACCATCGTTGGCTACTGGCACTGAAGAATGCTGATCATTGTATAGTGCAGAATGCATGGGCGGAAGACTAGCACACTTAAACAAGCAAGCATGGTTTTGTGTATTTTTCTCCCATGACTTGTCTTTCTCAAATCAACCATCAAACATGACAGCTATTACGGTGCATTGCATGCACAGCTGGGTTGAGGAGTGTGCCCCATCGCGCAATGGGTTTTACAGACCATTATGTGGTGAAGAGAGCGAGAAACAGGATCCCTGTATGATTACACTGTATTCGGCGTGTCACTGATTTATTGTGACAGCAGAAACTCCCTGCAGAACCAAGTCATCAGGCGATGCTTTGACTAGCGCCAGACCTGGCTTCAAACAGCATTTGTTTTCTTTCAAACACTTTATCTGCATTTGATTGAGCTTGCCTGGTGCAATGGAAACAATGCAGTTGCCCCAAAACTACAAACCCCACCGATCTGGCACTCCAGGCAGGCAGACTCAATCAAATGCTTGATAGATAGAATGCTAGTTGAAAGAAAATGAAAACTATTTGAACCCAGGTCTGACTAGTGTTATAGTAGGTGCTATGATGCATAGTTTCAGTCCTGACCTTCAGAGCTATCCCTTTAAGACATTAATTCCAGTGAGAAAACATGAGGGCTAGCACGAGTGGAAAGCAGGCCATCCCATCTGTAATCATTATTGTAATAGTGGTCTCGTATTGCCATACCTCCAAAATCACGTCGTTGTCATGCCTCCCTTTGAAGTGAAGTGTTTAAACTTGTTTTAATTGTTAAACTATTACTCAAAATGAACTAGTGTCAATGTTGATTAATCATTTATCACAATCCTGCAATAAAGAGGGGAAGGGTTTCTGTCTCTAATGTATCTGTGCTTCTGTCTCTAACGTATCTGTGTTTCTGTGTTGTATTCTCAAATTAACATTTCATTTTTGTGTACAGTAGTTGTAATATCCCCAATCTGTTTTATTTGATTGTCACTCTCTCTCAGTATATTTTGCAGCTTATCATATAGCATGTATCTCCCAAGGGAATTCTCAACAGTTATTGTCACAGCTGTGTATATCCCCACTCAAGCAGATACCACGATGGCCCTCAAAGAACTTCCCTGGACTCTATGTAAACAAGAAACCCTATATCCTGAGGCTGCATCTATTGTAGCTGGGGATTTTAATAAGGCAAATTTGAGAACAAGGCTACCTAAATTCTATCAGCGCATTGATTGCAGCACTCACGCGGGCAATATACTGGACCACTGCTACTCTAACTTCCACGATGCATACAAGGCCCTCCCCCACTCTCTCTTCAGCAAATCCGACGTTGACTCCATTTTGCTCCTACCGTCCTATAGGCAGAAACTCACAGGATGTAGCCGTGATTAGAACCATTTGACGCTGGTCTGACCAATCAGAATCCATGCGTCAAGATTGTTTTGATCACGTGGACTGGGAAATGTTCCGGGCAGCCTCAGGGAATAATATAGATTTATACAGTGACTCGGTGAGTGAGTTTATAAGGAAGTGCATTGGAGATGTTGTACCCACTGTGACTATTAAAACCTATCCCAACCAGAAACCGTGGATAGATGGAGGCATTCGCTCTAAAATGAAAGTGCGATCCACCACATTTAACCATGGAAAGATAACTGGGAATATGGCCGAATATAAACAGTGTAGTTATTCTCTCCGCAAGGCAACTTGTTGGGGATAGGGGGCAGTATTTTCCCTTTGGATGAATTGCGTGCCCATAGTGAACTGCATCCTACTCTGTCCTAGATTGCTAATATATGCATATTATTATTACTATTGGATAGAAAACACTCTGAAGTTTCTAAAACTGTTTGAATTATGTCTGTGAGTATAGCAGAACTCATAGGGCAGGCAATCTTCCAAACAGGAAGTGAAATTCTGAATACATGTCTAATTTCAAGTCATCGCCTATCCACTTCCAAATAAGATATGGATCTGGTAGCACTTCCTACGCCTTCCACTAGATGTCCTCATTCAGTAGAACGTGGAATGGAGCTTCTGGTGTGAACTTTGACCGAAAAGGAGGGGAAATAGTCACTGTCCCGACAGAATGCCTTTTTCCTGTGGCGCATTTGTCTGTGGGTGTCACCATCGTTCCATTTGGCTGCAGATGAAAACGTATGCTCCGGTTGGAACGTTATTGGATATATATGAAAACAACATCCTGAAGATTGATTCTCTACTTAGTTTGACCAGTATATTCGACCTGGAATATATATTTTTGAAGTTTTCGTCCGAGTTCTCCTGGACCAGCGTCAGCTTTTGGGCACGTGAGCTAAAAGTGCTAGCAAATGCAGCTAATTGGACACTAGTATTGGACATTATGGAACAAAACAACGATTTATTGTGGAACTAGGACTCCTTGCACTGCATTCTGATGAAAGATCATCAAAGGTAAGGGAATATTTATGATGGAATTTCGTATTTCTGTTGACACCAACATGGCGGAGAAATATATTTACGTCTGAGCGCTGTCTCAGATTATTGCATGGTTGGCTTTTTCGTGACGTTTAAATAAAAATCTGACACAGCGGTTGCATTAAGAACCAGTGTATCTTTAATTATATGTAGAACATGTATCTTTAGTCAAAGTTTATGATGAGTATTTCTGTTATCTGGCGTAGCTTTCTATAATTCCTCCGGATATTTTGGAGGCATTTCTGAACATGGCGTCAATGTAAACCGAGATTTGTGGATATAAATATGCATATTATCGAACAAAACATAAATGTATTGTGTAACATGTCATATGAGTGTCATCTGATGAAGATTTTCAAAAGGTTAGTGATTCATTTTATCTCTAATCCTGCTTCTGTGACTCTATCTTTGGCTGGGAAAAATGCTGTGTTTTTTTGGTCTAACATAAATATAACATAAATATAAATATATGTTGTGTTTTCGCTGTAAAACATTTTAAAAATCGGACTTGATGGGTAGATGAACAAGATGTTTATCTTTCAATTGCTGTATTGGACTTGTTAATGTGTGAAAGTTAAATATTTCTAAAGAATATTTTTGAAATCCCTGCGCCACCTTTTCAACTGAATGGGGGGTTCCCCTAGGGGATCGCCTTGCCATAACAGGTTTTAAACAAGCAAAATGTCGGTATAGGGACAAAGTGGAGTCGCAATTCAAAGGCTCAGACACGAGATGTACAGTATGTGGCAGGGTCTACAGGCAATTACGGACTACAAAAAGAAAACCAGCCACGTCACAGACAGCGACGTCTTGCTTCCAGAAAACTTTGCCCGCTTGAGGATAATACAGTGCCACCGACGTGGCCCACTACCAAGACTGCGGGCCCTCCCTCTCCTTGTCTGTGGCGGACGTGAATAAGACATTTAAACGTGTTAACTCTCGCAAGGTTGCAGGCCCAGACACAACATCCCTAGCCGTATCCTCAGAGCATACGCAGACCAGCTGGCTGGTGTGTTTACGGACATATTCAATCGCTCCCTATCCCAGTCTGATGTTCCCACATGCTTCAAGATGGCCACCATTGTTCCTGTACCCAAGAAGGTAAAGATAACTGAACTAAATGACTATCACCCCGTAACACTCACTTCTGTCATCATTAAGTGCTTTGAGAGGCTAGTTAAGGATCATATGCCCTCTACCTTACCTGACACCCTAGCCCCACTTCAGTTTACATACCGTCCCAACAGGTCCACAGACGACGCAATCGCCATCACACTGCACATACCCTATCCCATCTGGACAAGAGGAATACCAATGTAAGAATGCTGTTCATTGACAACAGCTCAGCATTCAACACCACAGTACCCTCCAAGCTCATCATTAAGCTTGAGGTCCTGGGTCTCAACCCCGCACTGTGCAATTTGGTCCTGGACTTTCTGACGGGCCGGCCCCAGGTGGTGAAGGTAGGAAACAACATCTCCACTTTGCTGCCCCACAAGGGTGCATGCTCAGCCCCCTCCTGTACTCCCTGTTCACCCATGACTGCGTGGCCATGTACACCTCCAACTCAATCATCAAGTTTGCAGACAACACAACAGTAGTGGGCTTGATTACAAACAATAAGAAGACAGCCTACAGGGAGGAGGTGAGGGCACTCGGAGTGTGGTGTCAGGAAAACAACCTCTCACTCAATGTCAACAAAACAAAGGAGATGATAGTGGACTTCTGGGAACAGCAGAGGGAACACCTCCCTATCCACATCGACGGGACAGTAGTGGAGAAGGTGGAAAGTTCCTCAGCGTACAAATCACAGATAAACTGAAATGGTCGACCCACACAGACAGGTGGTGAAGAAGGCGCAACAGAGCCTCTTCGACCTCAGGAGGCTGAAGAAATTTGGCTTGTCACCTAAAACCCTAACAAATTTTACAGATGCACAATTGAGAGCATCACCTGGTATCACCACCTGGTATGGCAACAGCACCGCCCTCAACCGCAAGGCTCTCCAGAGGGTGGTGAGGTCTGCACAATGGATCACCAGGGGAAAACTACCTGCCCTCCAGGACACCTACAGCACCCGATGTCACAGGAAGGCCAAAAAGATCATCAAGGACAACAACCACCCGAGCCACTGCCTGTTCACCCCGCTACCATCCAGAAGTTGAGGTCAGTACAGGTGCATCAAAGCTGAGACCGAGAGGCCATCAGACTGTTAAATAGCAATCACTAACTCAGAGAGGCTGCTGCCTACATACAGACTCAAATCATTGGCCACTTTAATTAATGGATCACTAGTCACTTTAAATGTATATACTGTATCTTATACCATCTACTGCATCTTGCCTATGCCGCTCGGCCACCGCTCATCTATATATTTATATGTACATATTCTTAGTCCATCCCTTTAGATTTGTGTGTATTAAGTAGTTGTTGTGGAATTGTTAGATTACTTGTTAGATATTACTGCACTGTCAGAACAAGCATTTCGCAACACTCACATTATCATTTGCTAGCCACGTCTATGTGACCAATAGAATTTGATTTGATTTGAGGCCTAGCATGATTTGAGGCCTTAGGATGATGGCATTACATAAGGTCAGTCCACCTGACAACCTGCCAGCTCGAACCCATCCCCTCCTCCCTTCTCCAGACCATCTCTGTAGACCTTCTCCCATTCCTCACTTCCCTCATTAACTCATCCCTGACCACTGGCTGAATCCCCTCTGACTTCAAAATGGCCTGAGTTGCTCCTACAAGGTGATGTGTAGAGGATCTGTGTCTGCACTGCGAACTCTCACTACTAGTGTCCCCCAGGGCTCAGTTTTAGGCCCTTTCCTCTTCTCTTTATACACCAAGTCACTCGGCTCCGTCATACTAGCACTGACTTTGCTGATAGCTACTTTATTGAGGAAAAATGTACTTACTATGCCTGTGATATGTGGTTGTCCCATCTAGCTATCTTAAGATGAATGCACTAAGTGTAAGTCACTCTGGATAAGAGTGTCTGATAAAGGACTAAAATGTCAAAGTAACTACTGGCCTTATGGGCATCTGTCATCTGAAGCAGAGAATAGCTAAACTCACACATTGTTTACATGCTGAGCTTTATGTTCTCAATTTAAAATGATACCAGTAGAAAATGTATATGACGCAAACCATATACCAGATTTTGTACATGCCTTTTATGTGCTGACATATAAAATATTTTAGTGCAAATCCAACCCTTGTAATTTAGGTACAGTATGACAATAGATGATGCAATCTCTATTGCACTCCACACTGCCCTTTCACACCTGGAAAAAGGAACATCTACTGTGAGAATGCTATTCATTGACTACAGCTCAGCATTCAACACCATAAGTACCCTCAAAGCTCATCACTAAGCTAAGGACCCTGGGACTAAACACCTCCGTCTGCAACTGGATCCTGGCCTTCCTGACGGTCCGCCACCAGGTGGTAAGGGTAGGTAACAACACATCAGCCACACTGATCCTCAGCACAGGGGCCCCTCAGGGGTGCATGCTCAGCCCTCTCCTGTACTCCCTGTTCACTCATGACTGCACGGCCAGGCACGACTCCAACTCCATCATTAAGTTTGCTGATGACACTGCACCATCGAGACCACCAGCTGCACCATCGAGAGCATCCTGACGGGTTGCATCACTGTCTGGTATGGCAACTGCTCGGCCTCCGACCGCAAGGCACTACAGAGGGTAGTAAGTTCGGCCCGGGGCCAAGCTTCCTGCCATCCAGGACCTCTATACCAGACGGTGTAAGAGGAAGTCCCTAAAAATGGTCAGAGACTCCAGCCCCCCTAGTCATGGACTGTTCTCTCTGCTACCGCACGACAAGCGGTACCGGAGCACCAAGTCTAGGTCCAAGAGGCTCCTAAATAGCTTCTACTCCCAAGCCATAAGACTCCTGAACAGCTAATCAAATGGTTACCCCCCGGAACGCTGCTGCTACTCTCCTTTATTATCTATGCATAGTCACTTTAATAACTCTACCTACATGTACATATTACCTCAATTACCTCAACACAGTCTGTCCGTCTGCCCAGCGCCGCCTGAGCTGCCCGTCTGTCCAGAGCTGCTGGAGTCTCCCGTCTGTCCAGAGCTGCTGGAGTCTCCCGTCTGTCCAGAGCTGCTAGAGTCTCCCACCTGTCCAGCGCTGCCGGAGTCTCCCGCCTGTCCGGCGCTGCCAGAGCCTTCCTCCTTTTAACGGACCTCTGAGACTATCACAGTGCAGGTGCATTTATACGGAGACTTGATTACACACAGGTGGATTGTATTTATCATCATTAGTCATGTAGGTCAACATTGGATCATTCAGAGATCCTCACTGAACTTCTGGAGAGAGTTTGCTGCACTGAAAGTAAAGGGGCTGAATAATTTTGCACGCCCAATTTTTCAGTTTTTGATTTGTTAAAAAAGTTTGAAATATCCAATAAATGTCGTTCCACTTCATGATTGTGTCCCACTTGTTGTTGATTCTTCACAAAAAAATACAGTTTTATATCTTTATGTTTGAAGCCTGAAATGTGGCAAAAGGTTGCAAAGTTCAAGGGGGCCGAATACTTTCGCAAGGCACTGTATATACTAATCTAAAGCGGGAAGCCTGGCTAGTAACAAGATTATTGTAATAGCTACTAATCTTATGTGTTATGTTTTGTGTATTATAACACAGTATTTTTTCAGAAAACTGGAAGATAAACAACACAGTCCTATGTCAGTAAAGACTTTATGTCAATTCGAATGGGGATATCCCTATTCCTGTGTGTGTTTTCTAGTAGAGTACTGTGTCAGTAAAGACTGTCAATTCGAATGGGGATATCCCTATTCCTGTGTGTGTTTTCTAGTAGAGTACTGTGTCAAACAGGGATATTCCTCTCTGTGTGTTTTGGCTTCAGTTCAAGTCCTCCAGTAAACCCTATCACACACTTAATCAGTGAGCTGAGCTCTGAGTGTCAACATCATTTGTCATCAAAGAGTCTCAGCAGTCACTCTTAAAGTGATGCTCGGGAACATTAGTATAATTTCAGACAGTATAAAAATAAAATAAACTCATTCATATGATATGTTATGAATCCAATTTGTACAATATGTAACAAATTTGCTTTGCTTAAGATCCCACCATTTTCTGGTAGTTCTCCTAATTTCAGTGGATGTGACAAAATAAGCAAGTGTAGAAAATCATTGTACCATCTAAACCGCTCTGAAATATATTTTCCATTAACAAAAAAAAAAAGAAGTATTTTCAGCCGTTTGAAGCTGGTGTACAAAACTGAAAGTAAAAGAAGCAAAAACAAAACTTAAGAACGGGAAGCATATAAATAGTGCACATAGAACAAATCTAGTGCTTCTTAGACTTGCTTTCAATGAGAATGGCAGATCTATAACACACATTTCTATGTGAATTTGGTCTGGTCGTCCAAAACGTTACATATTGCAGGAGTGCTAGGATGCTGCTGATAGAACTGCCTTAAAACCTGTCAGAACATTCATGGCTGCAAAAAAATACATTTTGACCTTCCCTATCACTATCAGTGAGCTCAGGACTCAGTCAGGAGCCCTTTCAGATTGACTAGACAGGGGGGGGAAGCTAATCCACAAGGCCCTGCCGCTCTGACATTCCTTCCTGGTTCTCAGGACCCTTGTCAACATCCCAGAGGTGCAGATGCTCGGCTATCAGAGCCACTTTAGGAGGACTGGAGAGAAGGCATATGTCCCAGGGCACCCTTGTCCCTATTTAGTGCACTACTTTTGATCAGTGCCCCATAGGCCCCCCTCTGGTCAAAAGTAGTGCACTATACAGGGAATAGGGTGCCATTTGGGACTAGGACGCAGACAAAGCAGATAGTAGGATAGAGGGCTGAGGCTCTACAGCCTCTGCATATGATTTGTGATGTCAACTGTGTGTATTACAATGGAAAACATAGTCACCGCTTATCGTTTCATGTCCCACATGCTCATGATCTTATGCACCACTACCACAGCATCTTGGCTATTTTAGGGCGATGACGTCACGTGTAGAGGTTGTGGTGTTGTCAAATTAACCACAAATTCTTGTAGGAAACTACTGTTTTAATACAATATAAACTGTACCAATGCACATTGATTTAAATAATAATAATACAATATACAGTTCAAAATGTACATAATTAATTGTCCTACAAAGTTGTTCTTATATATATTTAATGCATGGTTGGATGTGATCCACAGTAGGAGAGGCAACTGAGATGTTGTGTAGAACTTACCATTTGCAGTGTTGACTGTATTATCTCTTGGACTCAGCGTTTTGGCAGCAGGGCATTATTCAGAATAAATGCATTATCAGGGAGTGGACACAAATGACTAAATAAAACCGTTAAGCAGGCAACCCAATGGTCGCCCAACAAGATTAATAGCAGGCATTCCTGCTTCAGGATTGGATTTATTTGAACTTTTATTTCTCCTTTAATGACTAGCTGTGAACACCACTGTTAATATATCGCCCATGCCTCCAGATTGCCAATGAAACCCAATGACTAATGAGAATTCAAAATGGCCATTATCTACATTAATGTCTTTTCATTTGGAAAGTCAATACTGTGTCTGAGTTGGTGTGTGAGAGAAATGTATTCTAAGGTCGAGCAATCTGGAGTAAAGCAGTAATCCGTTATCTACCATCCAATTAAAAGTGTTTTTTTAAAGTGCCCCTGCCGAACACATAATGAAAAGGTATTTTTGCTTCTATGTAAAAGTACAGTAGGGTATAACCATTACATTTGTATTAATGAATTTCCAGCACTGTTCGTGTTACTCTTTTAGATAAGTGCAAGGTTTTCCAATCGCATTTAACAGCTACTACGCCCACTTAACTTTCATCAGTATATTTATTATCACACCAACTAGATTTAAATTATTAAAAGCTTAATGATGTAGACTCTGAGAATGTGTTGTCCCCTATTTTCACCACAGAGTTATAAATGTTATACATTAGTGGGATAAATTAAGTAATACTTCACCCGGGTGCATTGCTGCCTTTAATGTGTTTCTCTCTGTAGGATGTATATTCTTCCTATACGGCTCCCAGAGGCAGAAGATACAGCTCATTTTAATGAAAGAGTCCAGCTTAGTAATGACTTCTACTGTGATTCATAATGAAATAGTCCAGCTTAGTAATGACTTCTCTTGTGATTTATATATTAGTAATGGAAATCGACTTCACATAAGCTAACAGGGGAGAAGGCATCTTTTGTAGTCCTTTAAATCCAAGCATTAGGAAAGACACATTGCCACATGCAGTTACATTAAAACCTGCTATTTTTCATTGATGTACAGAACAAAGTCTGATGGATTTCATTCTGGAAGCAAAAACAGTGTACACAGATAAAATATGGCCCACAATAACTCCTTTTTAGCATGTTGCGCAACTCATGCCTCATGCAATGCTCAGGCCATGGCTTAGGCATTGTTTTACCATCTCATTCAATCTTGAATATTGTTATTTTCATCTGTGATTTAGCATAGGGAACCATGAGATAGATGACACCCTTGAGAGGACTTGATTTTCATGTCTGCCAGTCCTCTTTTATACGTATCCACAATGGTCATAAATACACTTTAATATCTCCCAGAGAAATTATTAAAGAAACTGTTTACCCACATCCTGCATGCAACACCACGGCAAAATTGTTGATTAATGGCAAATGCAAAGCTTTGAAAAGACGCTCCTGAGAATTTCGCAATAATATAATCTGCTTTGTTATTCTACATCTGAAAATAATCTCTTCTTTCCTGTCTCTATTTGAACCTGGACATTGGGTTCTTCTGTTGAGACCACACATTGATGAGAGCTGGTTCAGAGAGCTGACCTAACAATACACTGTAATCTAGCCAGGATCACTGTGAAATTCACATTGCTACCACCACGTGAGATGAAGAAGCTAAGAACTACATGGAATGAAGTATGAACACTGTCCACATTTGTAAAATAGAGTAACAGAGTCATTCATAAAGTGAGAGCAAGGAGAGTTGTAGGGGAGAGTGGGGTAAATTGAGCCAAATAAAAATAAATGTATTGTGTTAGAGGTTTCATAATGCTTGTATTTAAAATAAAGTAGATCATTTTAAGATTGTTCTATACATCAGTTGGGGTCTCTATAAGCTTCCATATGAGGTCCTAAACCTAGTATTAAAGTACATCCTTGTAGCTGTGTGGGCTAATATAGTCAAAAGGTTTGCCTTGGGGTAAGTTGAGCCAATGGCAAGTTGAGCAAATTGAAGTGTTTTCTTCCCAGGCATAATGCAAGCCATTATCGCTTGGATATGAGGTAACAACAGGGCTGGCCTATGTTAAATGTGTTTTAAAAAGTACAAAGTTTGTGTTAGGTGTTAAGGCCGTGTTAAAATATGCTTAAAATTATAAAAAGACAAAAAGTGATTATGATTATGTTGAATTGTGTTTGGGAAATAATGATAGACGTGGTTTAAAAAAGTTATTGCTAATATATAATTCAGTACAGACATTCGTAGGTGATAAATGGTGCCAAGAGACCACTTGTTTTTGGACAACCTATGTTTTCAAAACTGTTGTTTACATTAATTGTGATTATGTCCAGGGATACACCACATCCTGAAATATATGTAGATATCTTTGTTAGAAAGGATACTATATTTCCTATACTATATTTTGACGGAGTGATGCTGAATGTAAAAAAAATAATAATCGCAATTTACCCCACTTTCCCCTATACAGTGATAGGTATTAATAACAACAACATACCACCTGCTTAAGCCACTCTAGGTACATTATACCATATATGTCTGCAAGATGGATACCCAAAATAAATCCCAAGTATAGGTCCCAAATGGAACTCTATTGCCTATATAGTGCAGTACTACATAGGGAATAGGGTGCCATTTGGGACATAGCCCATCAGAGTTAAACATAGAGCAAGAAGTGAGTGGTATGCGGCCTCTTCCTGTTTGGTTGTTGTGTGACAGGAGAGGGGGCACCAGTTAAGCTCCTAAACTGGCAAATCCCCTAAACTACCAGCCCGGCCCGCCATAACCTCTTCTTATAAGAGATGCAGTGTTGTGCTATGAAGGAGGACCATGTC
Source organism: Oncorhynchus tshawytscha (assembly GCF_018296145.1). Lineage (NCBI taxonomy): Eukaryota > Metazoa > Chordata > Actinopteri > Salmoniformes > Salmonidae > Oncorhynchus > Oncorhynchus tshawytscha. The sequence goes on along the minus strand of NC_056429.1, from coordinate 81,912,800 downwards.
GATACAGTAGTAGGCTACGCATAATTATTTTTACCATAGACTGGTATTTCATGAATGGCATTTGATAATAATAATTTAAATTCACACCTTCATCAAAGCCATTTTTTCAAAGTAGTGTGCAGTCAGTGCACCGACCACACACATTTTTCTTAGCGCCCGTTGTCAACGTGATCTGTGTCACTAGTTTACTCATTGTAATCATGTGAGTATTAATGATGAGTTGATATGGTTTCTGACAGAAGTTCCTGGATGTATATTTTTGTACACAGCATCAAATTTACAAGAGCTGTCGTCACAACAATCTAGCTAGTATATACTGACTATAGTATTTTCTTCTCAAAAGGGACAAAATGAACGTCTTCCAGGCAGCAATATTTCAATCAATATGAGTTGTTACTTTGGGGGGCCGTATGCTTTGTCAGTCAGCAACGAGACGATGGGTAGGTTGGCAGTGGCATGTCTTATTAACAGGACAATGTTGTGGGTGACATTTATCATATAGCTGTGGGGTCGTGATCTTCAAGCAAAATGCCACTGTGTCACACATACACATACGCATACGCACACACATACACATACGCATACGCACACATACACACACGCATACACATACACATACGCATACGCACACACATACACACACGCATACGCACACGCATACACACACATACACACAAGCATACACACACACGCATACGCACACACATACACGCGCACGCATATACGCACACGCATACGCACACGCATACACATACGCATGCGCAAGCACACACACCCATACTGATCTTCAAGCAAACGTCACAGAGTCATTAAATGTGATGTGGGGCTTCTGCTTTGTTCTCTCTCATGCATCAACACTAGTGATTTCACGCTGAAGTGAGTGACTAACTTACGCTAAGCCACACACATCTTTGCCTAAACTGGGACATGCTATGTGTAGAAAGGAATATTCCTGAGGGTGTAGGCAACAAAACAATGAGTGCTTTAACAAGCCGATTAGGGGCTCTATTCAATCCGTATCTCGGAAGTTCAGCGTTACAGAATGATTGAAATTTAAAGGAAATGTTCCCTCGATTGGCAGAGACTGCATCACAGTAAATGCCGAGTATGTCAGCACAATCAAAAATTACCTTTTCGGTGATACAGATTGAAGAGAACCATAGGCCTATTAGTTGGTACATTTAATGTAGATCTCACTGACTATTTTAGAGAGATATGTTTCAATAATGTTTTAGTTTTATCATGGGAGGTTAAATCCACAGGACAGACTGTTTCCTTTAGGAATATGATGAATCCAAGACAGCCATATCTACAGTGCATTTGGAAAGTATTCGGACCCCTTGTCTTTTTCCACATTTTGTTACGTTACAGCCTTATTTTAAAATGGATCAAATGTATTGTTTTACTCATCAAGCTACACACAATACCCCATAAGGACAAAGCGAAAACAGCTTTTTAGACTTGAGAAATTATACTTTAAAAAAAAATCCATTTTAGAATAAGTCTGTAATGTAACAAAATGTGGAAAAAGTTGAGGGGTCTGAATACTTTCTGAATGCGCTGTACTATCCAGCTATCTAAAGTAAGCCTACTGTAATGTTATTAGCATCCAGCATTTGTGGTAATGATGAGTGGTGACTTGGAAACAATAGCTGATACTAACGCCTTGACTTGAAATGTGCACATTCAGAATGTTTTAGCAAACATTTTTTTATTGGGTTTATTTGTTTAAGGCACTGCGTATTTGTGCACATACCATTTTGTGTCTACTCTGAATCAAAGAGCAAGCAGTGTACCAATTTCACTTCAGGTAAACTGAAAGCAAATGGGGTGCTCAATAAAAACATTGCTGCCTGTGGGCCTCTGTTAGAAAAATCAATAGCCAGAGGACAAAGAACCTATAGTCATCACTTAATTCTCTTATCGCTGTGATTTAGGGGACAAGGGGGATGTTAAATAACTGTAAATCCTTATCTTTGACTTTGTGGGTGGTTTATGGCAGTTTCAACAGCAGCTCAGAGACAAAAAGTCTATATCTGCAGCAGGATATACGATTTATAGCTTTATTACTCTTTGTCTAAAAGAGCAGAGAAACATATAATTGAAAGGAAGAGATAGTGGCTAGCTGGCGGCTCAGGGAGCTAGTGGGGGCTGGAGGGGGAGAGGGGGATTAAGTATAATCATTGCGAGAGGCATATCTCAGTGACAGGTTTATGGGCGTACGGAGCTAGCCCTCTATTTTTGGAACTGCCCCTCTTTATAAAAATCAAAATTTTTGATTAATCTGCAAACTGTCCAAATTGAGTTTTAGCATTTATTTGCTAGACACACACACACACACACACACACACACACACACACACACACACACACACACACACACACACACACACACACACACACACACACACACACACACACACACACACAAGCCTAGAGGTCACCAGGAGGACTAGGCAGGGGGAAACACATCCTCCCCAACAACCCTCCACTAGACTCTCCTCACACACCGTCTTCTCCCTCCTCATATTTTCACCCTCAGTGACACAAGGCTTATTGTTCCCACTGATGAGACCACAATGTAATGGGAATTAGGGGAGGTGTAATTCACAGAGAAATTGGGTGACACCGGATCAATAGATAGTCACAGCTTTCTCATGAACCCTGAGGGGCCATTAGTGGAGAGGACTCCTTTGTTTGTCTAATGGTGAAAGGCTTGGGCTGCATCCCAAATGGCTCCCTATTCCCTATATAGTGCACTACTTTTGACCAGAGCTCAGCACTTTGGTCAAAAGTAGTATACACTATATATGAAATAGGAACCAGAGAGGGAAAAATGAGCAAAGACAAATAAAGGTGATTGAGATTGTTAAAGCAGTCATTTCTGTTTTCCTAAAGATGCACGCTATTTCCTGTATAGTACACTACTTTTGGCTAGAAATGTGCACTATAAAGGGAATAGGGTACCATAAGGTATAAACCTTTGGGAAATGACATTTCTACATTAGAAGTCGAGCAGTTTCAGAAATCCAAGCCAATGCAAAATTCGGAATAATCATAAGATCTAATGTTGTGAATTACTCTGAAAATTACATTATAGAAACCATTTTTTGCTGCCACTGTGTATCCTTGTTAATCAAAGACCATACACGTTTCGTACAGGAAGTAGATTCCTCATGTGTTCAGTGGTCTATGGGAAAGGTCTTCGTCCCCATCATCAGAGCAGCCCTCTGGCTCTAGCTCTGCGCTGTAGCCTAGCCAGAGAATGGAAATGCATTAGCCCTAATCTTATACAGTGTTCAAGCTGATGACCCCTAGCATGTGACAAGTTCAATTCACAATTAAGTTCTTAAGGCAAATGCAAATTGCGGCCATCACTATGATGCAAGCTTCTCTGCCCCACCTCCCACCTAAATGCACAGATCATTATAGCATTTCTCCTACTCAGGGAGCAGCTCCAACTACAGCCCATGAAAACCATGTGCCAATGAAAACCAAAGATATTCATTTGTGTATTATGATGGCGGCACATGCATTTTCAGAATTAATCAATTCCACCCCATCGAGTTGTGATTTAATTATGAATTATGTAAATGGTATGCCATGCATCATTTATGGATTTTATTTGCTAAATGGGGGAATGGGGATGTAGGCGTATCACAATGATTTAAATGAACACTCTCCAAGTGTAGACAGCAGAAGTAAGAGAATACTTAGCGACCGATCAAAACTGCACTCAGGGCGCGTTGCTAATGGCAAAACACATTTCAGATTACAGATGAATAATTGACAAATAAGGCTTGAATGGCTTTTAAAGGGCTGGATTTACTTCATATTTATCTGGTCTTCTACCCGGTTAAACAGCACTATTACATTTACACATTTTGTAGAATAGATCATATGTATGGATTTGCCCCTGTAGAAAGAATGAACCAGTGATATACTATCAACCTCCTCAACACAAGGTTTTTTTTTCTCTCTCACTTCACTCTCTTGTCAAGATGATGCATTGCCTAGAACAAGGACTATATTTAGTTTCAAGAGGGCTGTCAAATCGAACTGTCAGACTGCACATTTTGATGAAGCCTTATCACTCGTTCATCCGTCAATCAAGGAGAAAGTGCTCCCAAAGTCAAATTCAAGAGTTGAGAGAAACAGAGTTGTCTGACAAGCTAACATTTCACAGTCAGGGCCAGGTGATAGAGAGGTATTTGAAGGGTATTGTTATTTTCTTAATGGGCCCTCAGGAACAGAACTGCATCTCAAATGGCACCCTATTCCATTGCAATACTTTGTACCAGGTCCCACTATGTAGGGAACAGGGTGCCATTTGGGACGTATCCAGGATGTTCAGGTAGCAGATGATAGGGTATAGCCTCTCTGGTATGAATTAGGAGTATTATCACACCACACGCATAGATGCAGAGAATTTCAACAAATAACACTTGATTTGCCACTGGAAAAAAAGGAAAATGAAATGTTCAACGTACAATTGTAAGGCAACCAGCTGCAATAGGATTGTGAGTTTGCTCAACATTTCGGCATAAAGCTGAACCAACATACATTCCCAAGTTGAATTGTATGTTCACTCAACTTTGACTTTTAGGTTGAGGGAACATACAATTCAACTTGAGATTTACATATTTCCCAGTGTGCCTTGCCTTTCGAGTGAATTGTAGTTACCACCTATGACTGTATTTTTTAGCGACAGAGACATGCTTGTTGTATTCAATGGATTTCAGTCCTGTAGCCTTCACCAAGTGAGTGACTAATTGAATATGTTATCTTTATAATTAGGATCTTTATACGTTACATACAGTGGGGAGAACAAGTATTTGATACACTGCCGATTTTGCAGGTTTTCCAACTTACAAAGCATGTAGAGGTCTGTAATTTTTATCATAGGTACACTTCAAATGTGAGAGACGGAATCTAAAACAAAAATCCAGAAAATCACATTGTATGATTTTTAAGTAATTAATTTGCATTTTATTGCATGACATAAGTATTTGATACATCAAAAAAACAGAACTTAATATTTGGTACAGAAAACTGTTTGCAATTACAGAGATCATACGTTTCCTGTAGTTCTTGACCAGGTTTGCACACACTGCAGCAGGGATTTTGGCTCATTCCTCCATACAGACCTTCTCCAGATCCTTCAGGTTTCGGGGCTGTCGCTAGGCAATACGGACTTTCAGCTCCCTCCAAAGATGTTCTATTGGGTTCAGGTCTGGAGACTGGCTAGGCCACTCCAGGACCTTGAGATGCTTCTTACGGAGCCACTCCTTAGTTGCCCTGGCTGTGTGTTTCGGGTCATTGTCATGCTGGAAGACCCAGCCACGACCCATCTTCAATGCTCTTACTGAGGGAAGGAGGTTGATGGCCAAGATCTCGCGATACATGGCCACATCCATCCTCCCCTCAATACGGTTTAGTCGTCCTGTCCCCATTGCAGAAAAGCATCCCCAAAGAATGATGTTTCCACCTCCATGCTTCACGGTTGGGATGGTGTTCTTGGGGTTGTACTCATCCTTCTTCTTCCTCCAAACACGGCAAGTGGAGTTTAGACCAAAAAGCTCTATTTTTGTCTCATCAGACCACATGACCTTCTCCCATTCCTCCTCTGGATCATCCAGATGGTCATTGGCAAACTTCAGATGGGCCTGGACATGCGCTGGCTTGAGCAGGGGGACCTTGCGTGCGCTGCAGGATTTTAATCCATGACGGCGTAGTGTGTTACTGATCCCAGCCTTGTGCAGGTCTACAATTTTATCCCTGATGTCCTTACACAGCTCCCTGGTCTTGGCCATTGTGGAGAGGTTGGAGTCTGTTTGATTGAGTGTGTGGACAGGTGTCTTTTATACAGGTAACGAGTTCAAACATGTGTAGTTAATACAGGTAATGAGTGGAGAACAGGGGGGCTTCTTAAAGAAAAACTAACAGGTCTGTGAGAGCCGGCATTCTTACTGGTTGGTAGGTGATCAAATACTTATGTCATGCAAATTAATAAAATGCTAATTAATTACTTAAAATCATACAATGTGATTTTCTGGATTTTTGTTTTAGATTCCGTCTCTCACAGTTGAAGTGTACCTATGATAAAAATGACATGCTTTATAAGTAGGAAAACCTGCAAAATCATCAGTGTATCAAATACTTGTTCTCCCCACTGTACATCATAAGGTCTTTCTTTGAGGGCTTAGTTACACCCTAACACAGTCGTCGGAAACTCCTGATTTACAGGCCACATGAAGCCTGCAAGTCACATTACGCTGGCTTGCAAAGTGATGTGTAATTCCTATAAGAATCCAGTCAGAGTGAGGATATCCAACAATTATACATTTTTATCACCCACAACATGCATTGAGAATGACTGCCGGAGTACGGAAGATTGTTTATTGAGACTACCTAAATCATCTAAACTGAAACAACCCTCTCACCAACAGATTGCATTAGTTTAAAAAAAGTATGTTATTTATATTTGTGTAGCATAAGATTAATCAACCAATCAATGCACATGCAAAAACACAGGTATTAAAACAAGCAATTCGGAAAATCAACCTGCAGTAGAGCATTCTGGGAAATATGATAATGATGAACGTGGTTTTGAGCAAACATGAATTAGTAATTTTACTCAACAAGCTTGTTCAAATTCAGCTCACTTTTTGCAGAGTTTGTTGAGTAAATAGATTAACACATTAGCTCAAATTCTTGTCCTGTTGAAGTCCACTCAACTCGCAGAATAATGCTGATTAAGCCAGTGGTGAAGTTGGCTTTTTCTACAGGTAATGACTTAGGCATGTCGCAGAATACAACATAGCTACAGTACATAGCCAGTCAGTATGGTCTTCCTGGATGTACTTGTAACTATCATAACATATCACAGTAAGTTCGCTGGAGATGCACCATTGAGGCCCTTTGCTCTGCTAGGAGATGAAATGACTAAATCCAAGTCAAGTAAGTCATAACAGCAGCAAGCAGAAGCTTAAGAGCTCACAGAAATAGAATGCCATTCATAAAGATATCCTTCACATCACAGAAAGTCCCCAGACATGTGAAGGAGTAATGCATCCCCTGTGGATGTTGTGTTATGGTGGGATATTGTCTTTAGCCACTTAAGAGTGTTCCCCCATGGCAGACTCCCTCAGATTCCTCCTCACCTCAGTGGGCTAGCTCTGGCTGTGAGCTCCCCTGTCTGCCCCCCTGGAGAAACTCTCTCTCTATCCTTCCCTGCTGTTCGGAGTCTTTCTGTGTTCCAAATAGCACCCTATTCCCTAATAATGCACTACAATACCATATGGGCCCTGGTCAAAATGGACCAGGTTTGGGCCAAGGTTAGTCTCTGCCTGTGGGGACTGCTCAACTCAACAGAATGGAACCAACAGACACTCACATTGTGTGACTTGTATTTTATATTGGTCTTTGGGAAAATACCCTGCTATTCACAATGCACGCCACTGAGGTCCCAAAATCGTATACTCTAGTATATTTACACTCTCTCTAAATTAACTGGTGCTCTTTTGCCACCTTTTGTGGTAACACCTGGTGGCTGCTTGCCCTATCCTTTCTCCTGAGGACGAGAAATAATAACATTGGTTAGTCACTGTGTTATCCTGAGTTTATTCTGCCCTGTGCTTGTCAAAACTGAGGCATATCATTAACTAAAGCCCCTAAAACGGATACATATCATCAACTATAGCAGTGAATAATGATTTTACACCTTGACTTCCTGATGGGCTGACCCCAAGTGATGATGATGGGCAACAACACCTCCGCCATGCTGATTCTCAACACTGGGGCCCCACAGGGGTGCGTGCTCAGCCTCCTCCTGTACTCCCTGTTTACCTATGACTGCATGGCCACGCGTCTCCAACTCAATCATCAAGTTCTCTGACAACACAACAGTGGTAAGCCTGATTATTAACAACAATGAGACAGCCTACAGAGTCCTGGCGGAGTGGTGCCAGGAAAATAACCTCTCCCTCAACGCTAACAAAATGAAGGAGCTGATCGTGAACTACAGGAGACAGTAGAGAGAGCACATCCCCATGCACATCGATGGGGCGCAGTGGAGAGTGTCAAAAGCTTCAAATTCCTTGGCATGCTGTGACATCTCTCCCACTCTCTATGTCTGCTGAGATCTCCTGTTTGGTAGTCTGCTTGTTGCAGGAGGCCAATTGGCAGCTGATGTGGCGCACCTGGGCAGGCTTGGCCTGCAGGCTATAAAGGGTGGCCACATCAGCCAACACTCGCTCGCTTCCCTGACTGGCAGGCTGGCTTCCACCACTTTTAGTTTTGTTGGTCTGTTTTCACCAGACAACACCCTCTCCACACAGCCACACACTGCATACACTACTGATTCTACAGACGTCCACAGCTTATGTTACATTTGTGTATTTATTATTATTATTTAGTTTAATACATTTATTTCTTTTTAAATTGAAGTAATGCGTGGTCTACCTTTGTTACGAACTATGAGCCAGGTCATAACACAGTGGGGGCTCATCCAATTGGATTGTTTTGGTAATATGGTAGTATGTTATTTGTACATTTGGCTAATTTGTTTGGTTGGATTTTGGTTTGGACTCCATTGTTTGTGCATGGTCAGGCTGGAGCACCGTGTAGGGGTAGTAATTGGGTTCCACTGTGTTGCCATTTTGTTTTGGTTGTCCTTCACATTATCAATGTACACTAGGTACCAACACTATTTGTGTAAGCATTTGTTTTTTGTTTGTCTAAATTGGTCATTTAGTTGAGTTTATCATGGGTAGTAATGTAGAGAAGTTGGAGTGCCCGAATGAAGAACTTCTGGAGTAGTGCACTAAAGAACAGATACCACAGATTGGTGAGCACTAAAATATCCAATTGGATCCTAAGCATTTTAAAGATCTTATGAAGGTTAGTGTAAAAGCGGAACTAGTTGAGGAATGATTCCTAACTGTTTGAAAGCCCAAGTTTGTTACTACAGTTCAGTCACCAGGTGTCGCTAGGTTCAAGTTTTGAGCAAGAAAGAAAATTGCACATCACTGACATACTGAAATGGTCTCTTCACACAGACAGTGTGGTGAAGAAGGCGCAAAACAGCACCTCTTCAACCTAAGGAGGCTGAACAAATTTGTCTTGGCCCCTAAGACCCACACAAACTTCTACAGATGTACCATTGAGAGCACCCTGTCGGGCTGTATCGTCTGCAACCGCAGAGATTTCAGAGCCGTTCTCCCCTCATAAGCCTCCACTGATGGACGTGACCCAGTCGTTCGTTCTAAATGTTCCTTTGACATACTGGCTGGCAATGTTCGTATTCCTTGCTTGCTAGCAAGCCATCTACGGCTAACTTACAGTCATGTCAAAAAGTGCAGCCAGAATAATAGCAAAGTAACTGCATTTGTTTAAACTGTTTTATAGTGACATTTATTTGGATACATCCTTAACAATGATTTAATGAGGCATGATTTCACCCGGTATGAAAATGTGCTCAATCGTCAGGACACTTGTTCAGAGGAGCTAGCCAACAACACAGCTAACACAATCACTTCAAACTGAAGCTGGAAAGACCGCAAACTACAGTAGCTGCACTTCGTTTCATTTGACCTTTTTTCAATTGACATTTCTTTGTATATATATCCATAAAAATGATGCCAGCTGATTCATGATTTCGACTGGCTGAGAAACGCTGCCTGTCTGTCTCCTCCCGACACCTGACTCGTTCATTGCTATGGGACAGCTGGAGATCGAATTTGAATATTGAAACAATGTTGGAAATGTCGGAGAGACAGACAGCAATGTTAATACAAATCTCCTCTGTTGAAAACTAAAGGTTAATCTAAAAGAAATGTGAGATAATGTCTAGATGCTTTTTATAGTGGAGATCAAGTTTATAAATGACCTGGCTGGACTGATGAGACAGTCAAGTGGAACAGAGTAAATAGGCGTTTTAACGTCATAGATTTAGCTGGTGGTAACTTGTGGAATAGACACCGGCTGGAAAGCGATTTTAGCCCATCAGCATTCAGGATTAGACCCACCCGTTGAATAATAACGTTTACTGTTTCACCAACTTTATATGTCGTATGCTAGTCATGGCTCCTCCTATGTAATTTATTATTGCATTTTTCTGGATTATGTGTGTATTGCTAGGTATTGCTGCACTGTTGGAGATAGATAAGCATTTCACTGCACCTGTGATAACATCTGCAAACCTGTGTACGCGACTAATAAACTTTGATTTGATTTGACATAGTCATAGATGTTTTAGACCTTTTCAGAGTGATAGGCATACTACTCATTTAGAAAAGACATTTCACAATGATCATCTGGTTGCCTGGCTGGCTATATACCTCCCTATCTGCTCTCTTCCCTCCTCTCTTATTCCCTCTCTCACCCTTTCATCCCTCTCTCCCTTGAAGTCAATTACACCACTTGTCTCTGACATTACGGCTAATAACGTGAGCTGCTCTTGACCTTATGCTCATGTGTCTCAGAGCAGCAGATGAAAGGGAGACGTCCCCTCGTGAATGGATTAACCTCTGATATGGGATGAGTCCCACATAGTACCCTATTCCCTACATACTGATTTACTTTTGGGCTCTGGTCAAAAGTAGTACATTAAATAGGGAATAGGATGTCATTTAGGACCCAGAAATGGTGTGTGTCTGGGAGTATTAGGCTCCTGCACCGAGCACTGTGATGGAGCCCCCATTCCCCACCCATCTCCGCACCTTCTTGCTATCACACGGCATGGTTGTGGTACTAAACAGGCCTTTGGAGAAGACTGCTTTTTCACTTTAGTTACAAATCAGAGATCAGCTCCCATGGGCCTTCTGACCAAGACACTAACACATATAGAACAGGGTCAAAATGCCATGGGGCAGAGCGTTGGTCTAAGTTACATTGTTGTCAGAGCTTGAATTGTTTAGGCTAGTGCAAATCATACTGCTTTTTAATATGATAAAATGAAATCAGTCGACATGTAAGAATATATTGTAGATACCATTATGAGCTGAAAGTTGGGGACCAATAGTAGGTCTATCCATCTCCAATATTACTGTATATTGAGCATTGCTATGACAATACTGCCCCTCTCTGCACAAAAGTATACATCACATGTTGGTCATCCCCACCTATGAATGATAATATTACATGCATTTTGAATGTTCCTAAAGGTATTTCAGACAGTCACAAACTGCCCAGATCTATGACAGTAGAATCAACTGGATGATTAGCGTACTATATCATTACCATCACAAAGTATCTAAAATGACATCAAAAATGTAAATAACATCAGTCCATGATTTCTGACACGGTACATACTTAATTTCAAAGCATGATTTCTCCATCAAATACACTGTAGCCTACTTACAGAAATGGCAATATAAAAGTAATCTAGAATTTCATGAATTTTAGGTATATCATTGCAAATATGCTATAGGCTAATGTTCTGAATCTGGCCTAGTAAAATATTCCCACAAACTATTTTCAGACACATTTTCTCATTAAGTTAAAAATAACACTGTTCAAACAGACTGTCCTGTTGGCCTCTGTGTGTGATGACTGACAACCAATGATCCACATCATGTAACTGTTCACCTGGGATCTTGTGTGAAAACTAACCACCAGTCCTGGGATTCATCATTACACACACCTGGCATCAATCATTCCGCGCACCTGTAAGTCAACATGATACTCACCTGGACTCCATCACCTTCCTGATTACCTCCCCTATATCTGCCACTCCCTTTGGTTCTTTCCTCAGTATTGCTCCTGTGTAGAAACTACTGTTATGTTGTCTCGGTTCATGGTTGTTGTTTTAGTAAATGTTTCACCTGCTTCTCTACTCTCAGAGTCTCGGTTACAGACTACTGACTCCAACAATGGAAGTAGCAAGAAAACAGAATATCTCCCAGAAGGTTGACCTTCTAAGTCAACACCATGACCAGCTGGCACAACTGGGGACGGCTATGGAAGAGGTTTTTCGCCATGTGCAAAGTCACGAACACACCCGGGAGGCGTTGTCTTCAACTAGCAGAGGATACTCTACAACCAGTCGACCCAGTGAGTCAGCCCATTCATCAACCTGCTCAGGTCAGCGATGCCCGTTTGTCCCTCCCAGATAAATATGATGGCACTCCATCTAAATGCCCTGGCTTCCTTCTTCAGTGCTCCTTCGACTTTACACACCAGATGGGAGCTCCCACGGTCCAAGGTTGCCACAGTTATTTCTCTGCTGACTGGGAGGGTGTTGGAATGGGCCACGGCCATCTGGGAGAGGAGCTAGAATCTTATGAGTGGTTCATGGCTCGGTTTAAATGTGTCTTCGATCTTCCCCCGGAGGGCAGAGAGGGGGGTGAGCACCTACTCCAATTATGGCAGGGGGACTAGACGGCTGCCGAGTACGCGCTCACCTTCCAGACGGTACCAACATCCAGCAGATGGAACTAGCCGGCACTTCGTACGCTATTTAGGTCTGCGCGAAATGGTCCAGATGGAACTGGCCTGTCGAGACAAGCTTTCCTTGGACACACTCATTGCGATGGCCATCCGTCTGGATAACCTACTTCAGGAGTGCAGGTACTCTCATTGCGTCTCTCCCTCCCTCAGTGAACACTCGATTAGAGCCTGAACCCATGGAGGTAGGGGTCACACGCCTCCCTATGGCGGAGTGATGGGGCTCTGTCTGTATTGTGGTCAAGGAGTGCTCCAGCGGTATCCGGCACTTCCTAATCTGGGATACACAAGAGTAGATGAACAATCACGTGATCTTCCACCTCCTGGGGCAGGAGTGAGTATTCCATCTTTATCACTCTTTGGTGTCCATCACACTAATTGACTGACCCTCATGTACTGTGTCCTTGCC